>NW_028153323.1:0-52000 GCF_964106915.1 Podarcis gaigeae
GAAGAACTTTTTTTTAAAAAAACCCCTAAGCCGCGCGGTCACAATTTCAGTAAAAATCAGACGTTTTGCAATTCACTCACAAATGTTGCCAAACTGTTGCAAACGATCCCCTGAAAGCTTTTTTGGTGGAAACAGATGGGTTTTTATCATCGTAAACAGAATTAGCCCTTGACGTCTGAACAACTTTGTTTCCCAAAAAATCCCTAAGCCGCGCGGTCACAATTTCAGCAAAAATCTGACGTTTTGCAATTCACTCACAAATGGTGCCAAACTGTTGCAAACGATCCCCTGAAAGCTTTTTTGGTGGAAACAGAGGGATTTTCATCATCAGAAACAGAATTAGCCCTCGACGTCTGAACAACTTTTTTTTCAAAAAATCCCTAAGCCGCGCGGTCACAATTTGAGCAAAAATCTGACGTTTTGCCATTCACTCACAAATGTTGCCAAACTGTTGAAAACAATCTTCTGAAAGCCTTTTTGTTGGAAAAGGATGGGTTTTTATCATCGGAAACAGAATTAGCCCTTGACGTCTGAACAACGTTTTTTTGAAAAAATCCCTAAGCCGCAAGGTCACAATTTCAGCAAAAATCTGACGTTTTGCCATTCGCTCACAAATGTTGCCAATCTGTTGCAAACGATCCCCTGAAAGCTTTTTTGGTGGAAACAGATGGGTTTTTATCATCGGAAACAGAATTAGCCCTCGACGTCTGAAGAACTTTTTTTTAAAAAAACCCCTAAGCCGCACGGTCACAATTTCAGTAAAAATCAGACGTTTTGCAATTCACTCACAAATGTTGCCAAACTGTTGCAAACGATCCCCTGAAAGCTTTTTTGGTGGAAACAGAAAGGTTTTTATCATCGGAAAAAGAATTAGCCCTCGACGTCTGAACAACTTTTTTTTGAAAAAAATCCCTAAGCCGCGTGGTCACAAGTTCAGTAAAAATCTGACGTTTTGCAATTCACGCAAAAATGGTCCCAAACTGAAGCTAACGATCCCCTGAAAGCTTTTTTGGTGGAAACAGATGGGTTTTTATCATCGGAAACAGAATTAGCCCTCGACGTCTGAACAACTTTTTTTTCAAAAAATCCCTAAGCCGCGCGGTCACAATTTCAGCAAAAATCTGACGTTTTGCCATTCACTCACAAATGTTGCCAATCTGTTGCAAACGATCCCCTGAAAGCTTTTTTGTTGGAAAAGGATGGGTTTTTATCATCGGAAACAGAATTAGCCCTGGACGTCTTAAGAACTTTCTTTTGAAAAAATCCCTAAGCCGCGCGGTCACAAATTCAGCAGAAATCTGACGTTTTGCCATTCACTCACAAATGTTGCCAATCTGTTGCAAACGATCCCCTGAAAGCTTTTTTGGTGGAAACGGATGGGTTTTTATCATCGGAAACAGAATTAGCCCTCGACGTCTGAAGAACTTTTTTTAAAAAAAACCCCTAAGCCGCACGGTCACAATTTCAGCAAAAATCTGACGTTTTGCCATTCACTCACAAATGTTGCCAAACTGCTGCAAACGATCTTCTGAAAGCCTTTTTGGTGGAAAAGGATGGGTTTTTATCATCGGAAAAAGAATTAGCCCTTGACGTCCTAAAACGTTTTTTTGAAAAAATCCCTAAGCCGCATGGTCACAATTTCAGTAAAAATCTGACGTTTTGCAATTCACGCAAAAATGGTCCCAAACTGAAGCTAACGATCCCCTGAAAGCTTTTTTGGTGGAAACAGATGGGTTTTTATCATCGGAAACAGAATTAGCCCTCGACGTCTGAACAACTTTTTTTTCAAAAAATCCCTAAGCCGCGCGGTCACAATTTCAGTAAAAATCAGACGTTTTGCAATTCACTCACAAATGTTGCCAAACTGTTGCAAACGATCCCCTGAAAGCTTTTTTGGTGGAAACAGATGGGTTTTTATCATCGGAAACAGAATTAGCCCTTGACGTCTGAACAACTTTGTTTCCCAAAAAATCCCTAAGCCGCGCGGTCACAATTTCAGCAAAAATCTGACGTTTTGCAATTCACTCACAAATGGTGCCAAACTGTTGCAAACGATCCCCTGAAAGCTTTTTTGGTGGAAACAGAGGGATTTTCATCATCAGAAACAGAATTATCCCTCGACGTCTGAACAACTTTTTTTTCAAAAAATCCCTAAGCCGCGCGGTCACAATTTGAGCAAAAATCTGACGTTTTGCCATTCACTCACAAATGTTGCCAAACTGTTGAAAACAATCTTCTGAAAGCCTTTTTGTTGGAAAAGGATGGGTTTTTATCATCGGAAACAGAATTAGCCCTTGACGTCTGAACAACGTTTTTTTGAAAAAATCCCTAAGCCGCAAGGTCACAATTTCAGCAAAAATCTGACGTTTTGCCATTCGCTCACAAATGTTGCCAATCTGTTGCAAACGATCCCCTGAAAGCTTTTTTGGTGGAAACAGATGGGTTTTTATCATCGGAAACAGAATTAGCCCTCGACGTCTGAAGAACTTTTTTTTAAAAAAACCCCTAAGCCGCACGGTCACAATTTCAGCAAAAATCTGACGTTTTGCCATTCACTCACAAATGTTGCCAAACTGCTGCAAACGATCTTCTGAAAGCCTTTTTGGTGGAAAAGGATGGGTTTTTATCATCGGAAAAAGAATTAGCCCTTGACGTCCTAAAACGTTTTTTTGAAAAAATCCCTAAGCCGCATGGTCACATTTTCAGCAAAAATCTGACGTTTTGCCATTCACTCACAAATGTTGCCAAACTGCTGCAAACGATCTTCTGAAAGCCTTTTTGGTGGAAAAGGATGGGTTTTTATCATCGGAAACACAATTAGCCCTGGACGTCTGAACAACTTTTTTTTGAAAAAATCCCTAAGCCGCGCGGTCACAATTTCAGTAAAAATCTGACGTTTTGCAATTCACGCAAAAATGGTCCCAAACTGAAGCTAACGATCCCCTGAAAGCTTTTTTGGTGGAAACAGATGGGTTTTTATCATCGGAAACACAATTAGCCCTGGACGTCTGAACAACTTTCTTTTGAAAAAATCCCTAAGCCGCGCGGTCACAAATTCAGCAAAAATCTGACGTTTTGCCATTCACTCACAAATGGTGCCAAACTGTTGCAAACGATCCCCTGAAAGCTTTCTTGATGGAAACGGATGGGTTTTTATCATCGGAAACAGAATTAGCCCTCGACGTCTGAAGAACTTTTTTTAAAAAAAACCCCTAAGCCGCACGGTCACAATTTCAGTAAAAATCAGACGTTTTGCAATTCACTCACAAATGTTGCCAAACTGTTGCAAACGATCCCCTGAAAGCTTTTTTGGTGGAAACAGAAAGGTTTTTATCATCGGAAAAAGAATTAGCCCTCGACGTCTGAACAACTTTTTTTTGAAAAAAATCCCTAAGCCGCGCGGTCACAAGTTCAGTAAAAATCTGACGTTTTGCAATTCACGCAAAAATGGTCCCAAACTGAAGCTAACGATCCCCTGAAAGCTTTTTTGGTGGAAACAGATGGGTTTTTATCATCGGAAACAGAATTAGCCCTCGACGTCTGAACAACTTTTTTTTCAAAAAATCCCTAAGCCGCGCGGTCACAATTTCAGCAAAAATCTGACGTTTTGCCATTCACTCACAAATGTTGCCAATCTGTTGCAAACGATCCCCTGAAAGCTTTTTTGTTGGAAAAGGATGGGTTTTTATCATCGGAAACAGAATTAGCCCTGGACGTCTTAAGAACTTTCTTTTGAAATACTCCCTAAGCCGCGCGGTCACAAATTCAGCAGAAATCTGACGTTTTGCCATTCACTCACAAATGTTGCCAATCTGTTGCAAACGATCCCCTGAAAGCTTTTTTGGTGGAAACGGATGGGTTTTTATCATCGGAAACAGAATTAGCCCTCGACGTCTGAAGAACTTTTTTTAAAAAAAACCCCAAAGCCGCACGGTCACAATTTCAGCAAAAATCTGACGTTTTGCCATTCACTCACAAATGTTGCCAAACTGCTGCAAACGATCTTCTGAAAGCCTTTTTGGTGGAAAAGGATGGGTTTTTATCATCGGAAAAAGAATTAGCCCTTGACGTCCTAAAACGTTTTTTTGAAAAAATCCCTAAGCCGCATGGTCACAATTTCAGTAAAAATCTGACGTTTTGCAATTCACGCAAAAATGGTCCCAAACTGAAGCTAACGATCCCCTGAAAGCTTTTTTGGTGGAAACAGATGGGTTTTTATCATCGGAAACAGAATTAGCCCTCGACGTCTGAACAACTTTTTTTTCAAAAAATCCCTAAGCCGCGCGGTCACAATTTCAGCAAAAATCTGACGTTTTGCCATTCACTCACAAATGTTGCCAAACTGTTGCAAACGATCCCCTGAAAGCTTTCTTGATGGAAACGGATGGGTTTTTATCATCGGAAACAGAATTAGCCCTCGACGTCTGAAGAACTTTTTTTTAAAAAAACCCCTAAGCCGCGCGGTCACAATTTCAGTAAAAATCAGACGTTTTGCAATTCACTCACAAATGTTGCCAAACTGTTGCAAACGATCCCCTGAAAGCTTTTTTGGTGGAAACAGAAAGGTTTTTATCATCGGAAAAAGAATTAGCCCTCGACGTCTGAACAACTTTTTTTTGAAAAAAATCCCTAAGCCGCGCGGTCACAAGTTCAGTAAAAATCTGACGTTTTGCAATTCACGCAAAAATGGTCCCAAACTGAAGCTAACGATCCCCTGAAAGCTTTTTTGGTGGAAACAGATGGGTTTTTATCATCGGAAACAGAATTAGCCCTCGACGTCTGAACAACTTTTTTTTCAAAAAATCCCTAAGCCGCGCGGTCACAATTTCAGCAAAAATCTGACGTTTTGCCATTCACTCACAAATGTTGCCAATCTGTTGCAAACGATCCCCTGAAAGCTTTTTTGTTGGAAAAGGATGGGTTTTTATCATCGGAAACAGAATTAGCCCTGGACGTCTTAAGAACTTTCTTTTGAAATACTCCCTAAGCCGCGCGGTCACAAATTCAGCAGAAATCTGACGTTTTGCCATTCACTCACAAATGTTGCCAATCTGTTGCAAACGATCCCCTGAAAGCTTTTTTGGTGGAAACGGATGGGTTTTTATCATCGGAAACAGAATTAGCCCTCGACGTCTGAAGAACTTTTTTTAAAAAAAACCCCTAAGCCGCACGGTCACAATTTCAGCAAAAATCTGACGTTTTGCCATTCACTCACAAATGTTGCCAAACTGCTGCAAACGATCTTCTGAAAGCCTTTTTGGTGGAAAAGGATGGGTTTTTATCATCGGAAAAAGAATTAGCCCTTGACGTCCTAAAACGTTTTTTTGAAAAAATCCCTAAGCCGCATGGTCACAATTTCAGTAAAAATCTGACGTTTTGCAATTCACGCAAAAATGGTCCCAAACTGAAGCTAACGATCCCCTGAAAGCTTTTTTGGTGGAAACAGATGGGTTTTTATCATCGGAAACAGAATTAGCCCTCGACGTCTGAACAACTTTTTTTTCAAAAAATCCCTAAGCCGCGCGGTCACAATTTCAGCAAAAATCTGACGTTTTGCCATTCACTCACAAATGTTGCCAATCTGTTGCAAACGATCCCCTGAAAGCTTTTTTGGTGGAAACAGATGGGTTTTTATCATCGGAAACAGAATTAGCCCTCGACGTCTGAAGAACTTTTTTTAAAAAAAACCCCTAAGCCGCACGGTCACAATTTCAGCAAAAATCTGACGTTTTGCCATTCACTCACAAATGTTGCCAAACTGCTGCAAACGATCTTCTGAAAGCCTTTTTGGTGGAAAGGGATGGGTTTTTATCATCGGAAAAAGAATTAGCCCTTGACGTCCTAAAACGTTTTTTTGAAAAAATCCCTAAGCCGCATGGTCACATTTTCAGCAAAAATCTGACGTTTTGCCATTCACTCACAAATGTTGCCAATCTGTTGCAAACGATCCCCTGAAAGCATTTTTGTTGGAAAAGGATGGGTTTTTATCATCGGAAACAGAATTAGCCCTGGACGTCTGAACAACTTTCTTTTGAAAAAATCCCTAAGCCGCGCGGTCACAAATTCAGCAAAAATCTGACGTTTTGCAATTCACTCACAAATGGTGCCAAACTGTTGCAAACGATCCCCTGAAAGCTTTCTTGGTGGAAACGGATGGGTTTTTATCATCGGAAACAGAATTAGCCCTCGACGTCTGAACAACTTTTTTAAAAAAAAACCCCTAAGCCGCGCGGTCACAATTTCAGTAAAAATCAGACGTTTTGCAATTCACTCACAAATGTTGCCAAACTGTTGCAAACGATCCCCTGAAAGCTTTTTTGGTGGAAACAGATGGGTTTTTATCATCGGAAACAGAATTAGCCCTTGACGTCTGAACAACTTTGTTTCCCAAAAAATCCCTAAGCCGCGCGGTCACAATTTCAGCAAAAATCTGACGTTTTGCAATTCACTCACAAATGGTGCCAAACTGTTGCAAACGATCCCCTGAAAGCTTTTTTGGTGGAAACAGAGGGATTTTCATCATCAGAAACAGAATTAGCCCTCGACGTCTGAACAACTTTTTTTTCAAAAAATCCCTAAGCCGCGCGGTCACAATTTGAGCAAAAATCTGACGTTTTGCCATTCACTCACAAATGTTGCCAAACTGTTGAAAACAATCTTCTGAAAGCCTTTTTGTTGGAAAAGGATGGGTTTTTATCATCGGAAACAGAATTAGCCCTTGACGTCTGAACAACGTTTTTTTGAAAAAATCCCTAAGCCGCAAGGTCACAATTTCAGCAATAATCTGACGTTTTGCCATTCGCTCACAAATGTTGCCAATCTGTTGCAAACGATCCCCTGAAAGCTTTTTTGGTGGAAACAGATGGGTTTTTATCATCGGAAACAGAATTAGCCCTCGACGTCTGAAGAATTTTTTTTTAAAAAAACCCCTAAGCCGCACGGTCACAATTTCAGCAAAAATCTGACGTTTTGCCATTCACTCACAAATGTTGCCAATCTGTTGCAAACGATCCCCTGAAAGCTTTTTTGTTGGAAAAGGATGGGTTTTTATCATCGGAAACAGAATTAGCCCTGGACGTCTTAAGAACTTTCTTTTGAAATACTCCCTAAGCCGCGCGGTCCCAAATTCAGCAGAAATCTGACGTTTTGCCATTCACTCACAAATGTTGCCAATCTGTTGCAAACGATCCCCTGAAAGCTTTTTTGGTGGAAACGGATGGGTTTTTATCATCGGAAACAGAATTAGCCCTCGACGTCTGAAGAACTTTTTTTAAAAAAAACCCCAAAGCCGCACGGTCACAATTTCAGCAAAAATCTGACGTTTTGCCATTCACTCACAAATGTTGCCAAACTGCTGCAAACGATCTTCTGAAAGCCTTTTTGGTGGAAAAGGATGGGTTTTTATCATCGGAAAAAGAATTAGCCCTTGACGTCCTAAAACGTTTTTTTGAAAAAATCCCTAAGCCGCATGGTCACAATTTCAGTAAAAATCTGACGTTTTGCAATTCACGCAAAAATGGTCCCAAACTGAAGCTAACGATCCCCTGAAAGCTTTTTTGGTGGAAACAGATGGGTTTTTATCATCGGAAACAGAATTAGCCCTCGACGTCTGAACAACTTTTTTTTCAAAAAATCCCTAAGCCGCGCGGTCACAATTTCAGCAAAAATCTGACGTTTTGCCATTCACTCACAAATGTTGCCAATCTGTTGCAAACGATCCCCTGAAAGCTTTTTTGGTGGAAACAGATGGGTTTTTATCATCGGAAACAGAATTAGCCCTCGACGTCTGAAGAACTTTTTTTTAAAAAAACCCCTAAGCCGCACGGTCACAATTTCAGCAAAAATCTGACGTTTTGCCATTCACTCACAAATGTTGCCAAACTGCTGCAAACGATCTTCTGAAAGCCTTTTTGGTGGAAAAGGATGGGTTTTTATCATCGGAAAAAGAATTAGCCCTTGACGTCCTAAAACGTTTTTTTGAAAAAATCCCTAAGCCGCATGGTCACATTTTCAGCAAAAATCTGACGTTTTGCCATTCACTCACAAATGTTGCCAATCTGTTGCAAACGATCCCCTGAAAGCATTTTTGTTGGAAAAGGATGGGTTTTTATCATCGGAAACAGAATTAGCCCTGGACGTCTGAACAACTTTCTTTTGAAAAAATCCCTAAGCCGCGCGGTCACAAATTCAGCAAAAATCTGACGTTTTGCAATTCACTCACATATGGTGCCAAACTGTTGCAAACGATCCCCTGAAAGCTTTCTTGGTGGAAACGGATGGGTTTTTATCATCGGAAACAGAATTAGCCCTCGACGTCTGAACAACTTTTTTTAAAAAAAACCCCTAAGCCGCGCGGTCACAATTTCAGTAAAAATCAGACGTTTTGCAATTCACTCACAAATGTTGCCAAACTGTTGCAAACGATCCCCTGAAAGCTTTTTTGGTGGAAACAGATGGGTTTTTATCATCGGAAACAGAATTAGCCCTTGACGTCTGAACAACTTTGTTTCCCAAAAAATCCCTAAGCCGCGCGGTCACAATTTCAGCAAAAATCTGACGTTTTGCAATTCACTCACAAATGGTGCCAAACTGTTGCAAACGATCCCCTGAAAGCTTTTTTGGTGGAAACAGAGGGATTTTCATCATCAGAAACAGAATTAGCCCTCGACGTCTGAACAACTTTTTTTTCAAAAAATCCCTAAGCCGCGCGGTCACAATTTGAGCAAAAATCTGACGTTTTGCCATTCACTCACAAATGTTGCCAAACTGTTGAAAACAATCTTCTGAAAGCCTTTTTGTTGGAAAAGGATGGGTTTTTATCATCGGAAACAGAATTAGCCCTTGACGTCTGAACAACGTTTTTTTGAAAAAATCCCTAAGCCGCAAGGTCACAATTTCAGCAATAATCTGACGTTTTGCCATTCGCTCACAAATGTTGCCAATCTGTTGCAAACGATCCCCTGAAAGCTTTTTTGGTGGAAACAGATGGGTTTTTATCATCGGAAACAGAATTAGCCCTCGACGTCTGAAGAATTTTTTTTTAAAAAAACCCCTAAGCCGCACGGTCACAATTTCAGCAAAAATCTGACGTTTTGCCATTCACTCACAAATGTTGCCAAACTGCTGCAAACGATCTTCTGAAAGCCTTTTTGGTGGAAAAGGATGGGTTTTTATCATCGGAAAAAGAATTAGCCCTTGACGTCCTAAAACGTTTTTTTGAAAAAATCCCTAAGCCGCATGGTCACATTTTCAGCAAAAATCTGACGTTTTGCCATTCACTCACAAATGTTGCCAATCTGTTGCAAACGATCCCCTGAAAGCATTTTTGTTGGAAAAGGATGGGTTTTTATCATCGGAAACAGAATTAGCCCTGGACGTCTGAACAACTTTCTTTTGAAAAAATCCCTAAGCCGCGCGGTCACAAATTCAGCAAAAATCTGACGTTTTGCAATTCACTCACAAATGGTGCCAAACTGTTGCAAACGATCCCCTGAAAGCTTTCTTGGTGTAAACGGATGGGTTTTTATCATCGGAAACAGAATTAGCCCTCGACGTCTGAACAACTTTTTTTAAAAAAAACCCCTAAGCCGCGCGGTCACAATTTCAGTAAAAATCAGACGTTTTGCAATTCACTCACAAATGTTGCCAAACTGTTGCAAACGATCCCCTGAAAGCTTTTTTGGTGGAAACAGATGGGTTTTTATCATCGGAAACAGAATTAGCCCTTGACGTCTGAACAACTTTGTTTCCCAAAAAATCCCTAAGCCGCGCGGTCACAATTTCAGCAAAAATCTGACGTTTTGCAATTCACTCACAAATGGTGCCAAACTGTTGCAAACGATCCCCTGAAAGCTTTTTTGGTGGAAACAGAGGGATTTTCATCATCAGAAACAGAATTAGCCCTCGACGTCTGAACAACTTTTTTTTCAAAAAATCCCTAAGCCGCGCGGTCACAATTTGAGCAAAAATCTGACGTTTTGCCATTCACTCACAAATGTTGCCAAACTGTTGAAAACAATCTTCTGAAAGCCTTTTTGTTGGAAAAGGATGGGTTTTTATCATCGGAAACAGAATTAGCCCTTGACGTCTGAACAACGTTTTTTTGAAAAAATCCCTAAGCCGCAAGGTCACAATTTCAGCAATAATCTGACGTTTTGCCATTCGCTCACAAATGTTGCCAATCTGTTGCAAACGATCCCCTGAAAGCTTTTTTGGTGGAAACAGATGGGTTTTTATCATCGGAAACAGAATTAGCCCTCGACGTCTGAAGAATTTTTTTTTAAAAAAACCCCTAAGCCGCACGGTCACAATTTCAGCAAAAATCTGACGTTTTGCCATTCACTCACAAATGTTGCCAAACTGCTGCAAACGATCTTCTGAAAGCCTTTTTGGTGGAAAAGGATGGGTTTTTATCATCGGAAAAAGAATTAGCCCTTGACGTCCTAAAACGTTTTTTTGAAAAAATCCCTAAGCCGCATGGTCACATTTTCAGCAAAAATCTGACGTTTTGCCATTCACTCACAAATGTTGCCAAACTGCTGCAAACGATCTTCTGAAAGCCTTTTTGGTGGAAAAGGATGGGTTTTTATCATCGGAAACACAATTTGCCCTGGACGTCTGAACAACTTTTTTTTGAAAAAATCCCTAAGCCGCGCGGTCACAAATTCAGCAAAAATCTGACGTTTTGCCATTCACTCACAAATGTTGCCAATCTGTTGCAAACGATCCCCTGAAAGCTTTTTTGTTGGAAAAGGATGGGTTTTTATCATCGGAAACAGAATTAGCCCTCGACGTCTGAACAACTTTCTTTTGAAAAAATCCCTAAGCCGCGCGGTCACAAATTCAGCAAAAATCTGACGTTTTGCAATTCACTCACAAATGGTGCCAAACTGTTGCAAACGATCCCCTGAAAGCTTTCTTGGTGTAAACGGATGGGTTTTTATCATCGGAAACAGAATTAGCCCTCGACGTCTGAACAACTTTTTTTAAAAAAAACCCCTAAGCCGCGCGGTCACAATTTCAGTAAAAATCAGACGTTTTGCAATTCACTCACAAATGTTGCCAAACTGTTGCAAACGATCCCCTGAAAGCTTTTTTGGTGGAAACAGATGGGTTTTTATCATCGGAAACAGAATTAGCCCTTGACGTCTGAACAACTTTGTTTCCCAAAAAATCCCTAAGCCGCGCGGTCACAATTTCAGCAAAAATCTGACGTTTTGCAATTCACTCACAAATGGTGCCAAACTGTTGCAAACGATCCCCTGAAAGCTTTTTTGGTGGAAACAGAGGGATTTTCATCATCAGAAACAGAATTAGCCCTCGACGTCTGAACAACTTTTTTTTCAAAAAATCCCTAAGCCGCGCGGTCACAATTTGAGCAAAAATCTGACGTTTTGCCATTCACTCACAAATGTTGCCAAACTGTTGAAAACAATCTTCTGAAAGCCTTTTTGTTGGAAAAGGATGGGTTTTTATCATCGGAAACAGAATTAGCCCTTGACGTCTGAACAACGTTTTTTTGAAAAAATCCCTAAGCCGCAAGGTCACAATTTCAGCAATAATCTGACGTTTTGCCATTCGCTCACAAATGTTGCCAATCTGTTGCAAACGATCCCCTGAAAGCTTTTTTGGTGGAAACAGATGGGTTTTTATCATCGGAAACAGAATTAGCCCTCGACGTCTGAAGAATTTTTTTTTAAAAAAACCCCTAAGCCGCACGGTCACAATTTCAGCAAAAATCTGACGTTTTGCCATTCACTCACAAATGTTGCCAAACTGCTGCAAACGATCTTCTGAAAGCCTTTTTGGTGGAAAAGGATGGGTTTTTATCATCGGAAAAAGAATTAGCCCTTGACGTCCTAAAACGTTTTTTTGAAAAAATCCCTAAGCCGCATGGTCACATTTTCAGCAAAAATCTGACGTTTTGCCATTCACTCACAAATGTTGCCAAACTGCTGCAAACGATCTTCTGAAAGCCTTTTTGGTGGAAAAGGATGGGTTTTTATCATCGGAAACACAATTTGCCCTGGACGTCTGAACAACTTTTTTTTGAAAAAATCCCTAAGCCGCGCGGTCACAAATTCAGCAAAAATCTGACGTTTTGCCATTCACTCACAAATGTTGCCAATCTGTTGCAAACGATCCCCTGAAAGCTTTTTTGTTGGAAAAGGATGGGTTTTTATCATCGGAAACAGAATTAGCCCTCGACGTCTGAACAACTTTCTTTTGAAAAAATCCCTAAGCCGCGCGGTCACAAATTCAGCAAAAATCTGACGTTTTGCAATTCACTCACAAATGGTGCCAAACTGTTGCAAACGATCCCCTGAAAGCTTTCTTGGTGGAAACGGATGGGTTTTTATCATCGGAAACAGAATTAGCCCTCGACGTCTGAAGAACTTTTTTTAAAAAAAACCCCTAAGCCGCGCGGTCACAATTTCAGTAAAAATCAGACGTTTTGCAATTCACTCACAAATGTTGCCAAACTGTTGCAAACGATCCCCTGAAAGCTTTTTTGGTGGAAACAGATGGGTTTTTATCATCGGAAACAGAATTAGCCCTTGACGTCTGAACAACTTTGTTTCCCAAAAAATCCCTAAGCCGCGCGGTCACAATTTCAGCAAAAATCTAACATTTTGCAATTCACTCACAAATGTTGCCAAACTTCTGCAAACGATCCCCTGAAAGCATTTTTGTTGGAAAAGGATGGGTTTTTATCATCGGAAACAGAATTAGCCCTGGACGTCTGAACAACTTTCTTTTGAAAAAATCCCTAAGCCGCGCGGTCACAAATTCAGCAAAAATCTGACGTTTTGCAATTCACTCACAAATGGTGCCAAACTGTTGCAAACGATCCCCTGAAAGCTTTCTTGGTGTAAACGGATGGGTTTTTATCATCGGAAACAGAATTAGCCCTCGACGTCTGAACAACTTTTTTTAAAAAAAACCCCTAAGCCGCGCGGTCACAATTTCAGTAAAAATCAGACGTTTTGCAATTCACTCACAAATGTTGCCAAACTGTTGCAAACGATCCCCTGAAAGCTTTTTTGGTGGAAACAGATGGGTTTTTATCATCGGAAACAGAATTAGCCCTTGACGTCTGAACAACTTTGTTTCCCAAAAAATCCCTAAGCCGCGCGGTCACAATTTCAGCAAAAATCTGACGTTTTGCAATTCACTCACAAATGGTGCCAAACTGTTGCAAACGATCCCCTGAAAGCTTTTTTGGTGGAAACAGAGGGATTTTCATCATCAGAAACAGAATTAGCCCTCGACGTCTGAACAACTTTTTTTTCAAAAAATCCCTAAGCCGCGCGGTCACAATTTGAGCAAAAATCTGACGTTTTGCCATTCACTCACAAATGTTGCCAAACTGTTGAAAACAATCTTCTGAAAGCCTTTTTGTTGGAAAAGGATGGGTTTTTATCATCGGAAACAGAATTAGCCCTTGACGTCTGAACAACGTTTTTTTGAAAAAATCCCTAAGCCGCAAGGTCACAATTTCAGCAATAATCTGACGTTTTGCCATTCGCTCACAAATGTTGCCAATCTGTTGCAAACGATCCCCTGAAAGCTTTTTTGGTGGAAACAGATGGGTTTTTATCATCGGAAACAGAATTAGCCCTCGACGTCTGAAGAATTTTTTTTTAAAAAAACCCCTAAGCCGCACGGTCACAATTTCAGCAAAAATCTGACGTTTTGCCATTCACTCACAAATGTTGCCAAACTGCTGCAAACGATCTTCTGAAAGCCTTTTTGGTGGAAAAGGATGGGTTTTTATCATCGGAAAAAGAATTAGCCCTTGACGTCCTAAAACGTTTTTTTGAAAAAATCCCTAAGCCGCATGGTCACATTTTCAGCAAAAATCTGACGTTTTGCCATTCACTCACAAATGTTGCCAAACTGCTGCAAACGATCTTCTGAAAGCCTTTTTGGTGGAAAAGGATGGGTTTTTATCATCGGAAACACAATTTGCCCTGGACGTCTGAACAACTTTTTTTTGAAAAAATCCCTAAGCCGCGCGGTCACAAATTCAGCAAAAATCTGACGTTTTGCCATTCACTCACAAATGTTGCCAATCTGTTGCAAACGATCCCCTGAAAGCTTTTTTGTTGGAAAAGGATGGGTTTTTATCATCGGAAACAGAATTAGCCCTCGACGTCTGAACAACTTTCTTTTGAAAAAATCCCTAAGCCGCGCGGTCACAAATTCAGCAAAAATCTGACGTTTTGCAATTCACTCACAAATGGTGCCAAACTGTTGCAAACGATCCCCTGAAAGCTTTCTTGGTGGAAACGGATGGGTTTTTATCATCGGAAACAGAATTAGCCCTCGACGTCTGAAGAACTTTTTTTAAAAAAAACCCCTAAGCCGCGCGGTCACAATTTCAGTAAAAATCAGACGTTTTGCAATTCACTCACAAATGTTGCCAAACTGTTGCAAACGATCCCCTGAAAGCTTTTTTGGTGGAAACAGATGGGTTTTTATCATCGGAAACAGAATTAGCCCTTGACGTCTGAACAACTTTGTTTCCCAAAAAATCCCTAAGCCGCGCGGTCACAATTTCAGCAAAAATCTAACATTTTGCAATTCACTCACAAATGTTGCCAAACTTCTGCAAACGATCTTCTGAAAGCTTTTTTGGTGGAAACAGATGGGTTTTTATCATCGGAAACAGAATTAGCCCTCGACGTCTGAACAACTTTTTTTTGAAAAAATCCCTAAGCCGCACGGTCACAAATTCAGCAAAAATCTGACATTTTGCAATTCTCTCAAAAATGGTCCCAAACTGTTGCAAACGATCCCCTGAAAGCTTTTTTGGTGGAAACAGATGGGTTTTTATCATCAGAAACAGAATTAGCCCTCAACGTCTGAACATTTTTTTGAAAAAAATCCCTAAGCCGCGCGGTCACAAGTTCAGTAAAAATCTGACGTTTTGCCATTCGCTCACAAATGTTGCCAATCTGTTGCAAACGATCCCCTGAAAGCTTTTTTGGTGGAAACAGATGGGTTTTTATCATCGGAAACAGAATTAGCCCTCGACGTCTGAAGAACTTTTTTTAAAAAAAACCCCAAAGCCGCACGGTCACAATTTCAGCAAAAATCTGACGTTTTGCCATTCACTCACAAATGTTGCCAAACTGCTGCAAACGATCTTCTGAAAGCCTTTTTGGTGGAAAAGGATGGGTTTTTATCATCGGAAAAAGAATTAGCCCTTGACGTCCTAAAACGTTTTTTTGAAAAAATCCCTAAGCCGCATGGTCACAATTTCAGTAAAAATCTGACGTTTTGCAATTCACGCAAAAATGGTCCCAAACTGAAGCTAACGATCCCCTGAAAGCTTTTTTGGTGGAAACAGATGGGTTTTTATCATCGGAAACAGAATTAGCCCTCGACGTCTGAACAACTTTTTTTTCAAAAAATCCCTAAGCCGCGCGGTCACAATTTCAGCAAAAATCTGACGTTTTGCCATTCACTCACAAATGTTGCCAAACTGTTGCAAACGATCCCCTGAAAGCTTTCTTGATGGAAACGGATGGGTTTTTATCATCGGAAACAGAATTAGCCCTCGACGTCTGAAGAACTTTTTTTTAAAAAAACCCCTAAGCCGCGCGGTCACAATTTCAGTAAAAATCAGACGTTTTGCAATTCACTCACAAATGTTGCCAAACTGTTGCAAACGATCCCCTGAAAGCTTTTTTGGTGGAAACAGAAAGGTTTTTATCATCGGAAAAAGAATTAGCCCTCGACGTCTGAACAACTTTTTTTTGAAAAAAATCCCTAAGCCGCGCGGTCACAAGTTCAGTAAAAATCTGACGTTTTGCAATTCACGCAAAAATGGTCCCAAACTGAAGCTAACGATCCCCTGAAAGCTTTTTTGGTGGAAACAGATGGGTTTTTATCATCGGAAACAGAATTAGCCCTCGACGTCTGAACAACTTTTTTTTCAAAAAATCCCTAAGCCGCGCGGTCACAATTTCAGCAAAAATCTGACGTTTTGCCATTCACTCACAAATGTTGCCAATCTGTTGCAAACGATCCCCTGAAAGCTTTTTTGTTGGAAAAGGATGGGTTTTTATCATCGGAAACAGAATTAGCCCTGGACGTCTTAAGAACTTTCTTTTGAAATACTCCGTAAGCCGCGCGGTCACAAATTCAGCAGAAATCTGACGTTTTGCCATTCACTCACAAATGTTGCCAATCTGTTGCAAACGATCCCCTGAAAGCTTTTTTGGTGGAAACGGATGGGTTTTTATCATCGGAAACAGAATTAGCCCTGGACGTCTGAAGAACTTTTTTTAAAAAAAACCCCTAAGCCGCACGGTCACAATTTCAGCAAAAATCTGACGTTTTGCCATTCACTCACAAATGTTGCCAAACTGCTGCAAACGATCTTCTGAAAGCCTTTTTGGTGGAAAAGGATGGGTTTTTATCATCGGAAAAAGAATTAGCCCTTGACGTCCTAAAACGTTTTTTTGAAAAAATCCCTAAGCCGCATGGTCACAATTTCAGTAAAAATCTGACGTTTTGCAATTCACGCAAAAATGGTCCCAAACTGAAGCTAACGATCCCCTGAAAGCTTTTTTGGTGGAAACAGATGGGTTTTTATCATCGGAAACAGAATTAGCCCTCGACGTCTGAACAACTTTTTTTTCAAAAAATCCCTAAGCCGCGCGGTCACAATTTCAGCAAAAATCTGACGTTTTGCCATTCACTCACAAATGTTGCCAATCTGTTGCAAACGATCCCCTGAAAGCTTTTTTGGTGGAAACAGATGGGTTTTTATCATCGGAAACAGAATTAGCCCTCAACGTCTGAAGAACTTTTTTTTAAAAAAACCCCTAAGCCGCACGGTCACAATTTCAGCAAAAATCTGACGTTTTGCCATTCACTCACAAATGTTGCCAAACTGCTGCAAACGATCTTCTGAAAGCCTTTTTGGTGGAAAAGGATGGGTTTTTATCATCGGAAAAAGAATTAGCCCTTGACGTCCTAAAACGTTTTTTTGAAAAAATCCCTAAGCCGCATGGTCACATTTTCAGCAAAAATCTGACGTTTTGCCATTCACTCACAAATGTTGCCAATCTGTTGCAAACGATCCCCTGAAAGCATTTTTGTTGGAAAAGGATGGGTTTTTATCATCGGAAACAGAATTAGCCCTGGACGTCTGAACAACTTTCTTTTGAAAAAATCCCTAAGCCGCGCGGTCACAAATTCAGCAAAAATCTGACGTTTTGCAATTCACTCACAAATGGTGCCAAACTGTTGCAAACGATCCCCTGAAAGCTTTCTTGGTGGAAACGGATGGGTTTTTATCATCGGAAACAGAATTAGCCCTCGACGTCTGAACAAATTTTTTTAAAAAAAACCCCTAAGCCGCGCGGTCACAATTTCAGTAAAAATCAGACGTTTTGCAATTCACTCACAAATGTTGCCAAACTGTTGCAAACGATCCCCTGAAAGCTTTTTTGGTGGAAACAGATGGGTTTTTATCATCGGAAACAGAATTAGCCCTTGACGTCTGAACAACTTTGTTTCCCAAAAAATCCCTAAGCCGCGCGGTCACAATTTCAGCAAAAATCTGACGTTTTGCAATTCACTCACAAATGGTGCCAAACTGTTGCAAACGATCCCCTGAAAGCTTTTTTGGTGGAAACAGAGGGATTTTCATCATCAGAAACAGAATTAGCCCTCGACGTCTGAACAACTTTTTTTTCAAAAAATCCCTAAGCCGCGCGGTCACAATTTGAGCAAAAATCTGACGTTTTGCCATTCACTCACAAATGTTGCCAAACTGTTGAAAACGATCCCCTGAAAGCTTTTTTGGTGCAAACAGATGGGTTTTTATCATCGGAAACAGAATTAGCCCTCGACGTCTGAAGAATTTTTTTTTAAAAAAACCCCTAAGCCGCACGGTCACAATTTCAGCAAAAATCTGACCTTTTGCCATTCACTCACAAATGTTGCCAAACTGCTGCAAACGATCTTCTGAAAGCCTTTTTGGTGGAAAAGGATGGGTTTTTATCATCGGAAAAAGAATTAGCCCTTGACGTCCTAAAACGTTTTTTTGAAAAAATCCCTAAGCCGCATGGTCACATTTTCAGCAAAAATCTGACGTTTTGCCATTCACTCACAAATGTTGCCAAACTGCTGCAAACGATCTTCTGAAAGCCTTTTTGGTGGAAAAGGATGGGTTTTTATCATCGGAAACACAATTTGCCCTGGACGTCTGAACAACTTTTTTTTGAAAAAATCCCTAAGCCGCGCGGTCACAAATTCAGCAAAAATCTGACGTTTTGCCATTCACTCACAAATGTTGCCAATCTGTTGCAAACGATCCCCTGAAAGCTTTTTTGTTGGAAAAGGATGGGTTTTTATCATCGGAAACAGAATTAGCCCTGGACGTCTGAACAACTTTCTTTTGAAAAAATCCCTAAGCCGCGCGGTCACAAATTCAGCAAAAATCTGACGTTTTGCAATTCACTCACAAATGGTGCCAAACTGTTGCAAACGATCCCCTGAAAGCTTTCTTGGTGGAAACGGATGGGTTTTTATCATCGGAAACAGAATTAGCCCTCGACGTCTGAAGAACTTTTTTTAAAAAAAACCCCTAAGCCGCGCGGTCACAATTTCAGTAAAAATCAGACGTTTTGCAATTCACTCACAAATGTTGCCAAACTGTTGCAAACGATCCCCTGAAAGCTTTTTTGGTGGAAACAGATGGGTTTTTATCATCGGAAACAGAATTAGCCCTTGACGTCTGAACAACTTTGTTTCCCAAAAAATCCCTAAGCCGCGCGGTCACAAATTCAGCAAAAATCTGACGTTTTGCAATTCACTCACAAATGGTGCCAAACTGTTGCAAACGATCCCCTGAAAGCTTTTTTGGTGGAAACAGAGGGATTTTCATCATCAGAAACAGAATTAGCCCTCGACGTCTGAACAACTTTTTTTTCAAAAAATCCCTAAACCGCGCGGTCACAATTTGAGCAAAAATCTGACGTTTTGCCATTCACTCACAAATGTTGCCAAACTGTTGAAAACAATCTTCTGAAAGCCTTTTTGTTGGAAAAGGATGGGTTTTTATCATCGGAAACAGAATTAGCCCTTGACGTCTGAACAACGTTTTTTTGAAAAAATCCCTAAGCCGCGCGGTCACAATTTCAGCAAAAATCTGACGTTTTGCCATTCACTCACAAATGTTGCCAAACTGCTGCAAACAATTTTCTGAACGCCTTTTTGGTGGAAAAGAATGGGTTTTTATCATCGGAAACAGAATTAGCCCTTGACGTCTGAACGTTTTTTTGAAAAAATCCCTAAGCCACGCGGTCACAATTTCAGTAAAAATCTGACGTTTTGCAATTCACTCACAAATGGTGCCAAACTGTTGCAAACGATCCCCTGAAAGTTTTTTTGGTGGAAACTGAAGGGTTTTTATCATCGGAAACAGAATTAGCCCTCGACGTCTGAACAACTTTTTTTTCAAAAAATCCCTAAGCCGCGCGGTCACAATTTCAGCAAAAATCTGACGTTTTGCCATTCACTCACAAATGTTGCCAATCTGTTGCAAACGATCCCCTGAAAGCTTTTTTGTTGGAAAAGGATGGGTTTTTATCATCGGAAACAGAATTAGCCCTGGACGTCTTAAGAACTTTCTTTTGAAAAAATCCCTAAGCCGCGCGGTCACAAATTCAGCAGAAATCTGACGTTTTGCCATTCACTCACAAATGTTGCCAATCTGTTGCAAACGATCCCCTGAAAGCTTTTTTGGTGGAAACGGATGGGTTTTTATCATCGGAAACAGAATTAGCCCTCGACGTCTGAAGAACTTTTTTTTAAAAAAACCCCTAAGCCGCACGGTCACAATTTCAGCAAAAATCTGACGTTTTGCCATTCACTCACAAATGTTGCCAAACTGCTGCAAACGATCTTCTGAAAGCCTTTTTGGTGGAAAAGGATGGGTTTTTATCATCGGAAAAAGAATTAGCCCTTGACGTCCTAAAACGTTTTTTTGAAAAAATCCCTAAGCCGCATGGTCACATTTTCAGCAAAAATCTGACGTTTTGCCATTCACTCACAAATGTTGCCAAACTGCTGCAAACGATCTTCTGAAAGCCTTTTTGGTGGAAAAGGATGGGTTTTTATCATCGGAAACACAATTAGCCCTGGACGTCTGAACAACTTTCTTTTGAAAAAATCCCTAAGCCGCGCGGTCACAATTTGAGCAAAAATCTGACGTTTTGCAATTCACTCACAAATGTTGCCAAACTGTTGCAAACGATCCCCTGAAAGCTTTCTTGGTGGAAACGGATGGGTTTTTATCATCGGAAACAGAATTAGCCCTCGACGTCTGAACAACTTTTTTTTGAAAAAAATCCCTAAGCCGCGCGGTCACAATTTCAGTAAAAATCAGACGTTTTGCAATTCACGCAAAAATGGTCCCAAACTGAAGCTAACGATCCCCTGAAAGCTTTTTTGGTGGAAACAGATGGGTTTTTATCATCGGAAACAGAATTAGCCCTCGACGTCTGAACGACTTTTTTTTCAAAAAATCCCTAAGCCGCGCGGTCACAATTTCAGCAAAAATCTGACGTTTTGCCATTCACTCACAAATGTTGCCAATCTGTTGCAAACGATCCCCTGAAAGCTTTTTTGTTGGAAAAGGATGGGTTTTTATCATCGGAAACAGAATTAGCCCTGGACGTCTTAAGAACTTTCTTTTGAAAAAATCCCTAAGCCGCGCGGTCACAAATTCAGCAGAAATCTGACGTTTTGCCATTCACTCACAAATGTTGCCAAACTGCTGCAAACGATCCCCTGAAAGCTTTTTTGGTGGAAAAGGATGGGTTTTTATCATCGGAAACAGAATTAGCCGTCGACGTCTGAAGAACTTTTTTTAAAAAAAACCCCTAAGCCGCACGGTCACAATTTCAGCAAAAATCTGACGTTTTGCCATTCACTCACAAATGTTGCCAAACTGCTGCAAACGATCTTCTGAAAGCCTTTTTGGTGGAAAAGGATGGGTTTTTATCATCGGAAAAAGAATTAGCCCTTGACGTCCTAAAACGTTTTTTTGAAAAAATCCCTAAGCCGCATGGTCACATTTTCAGCAAAAATCTGACGTTTTGCCATTCACTCACAAATGTTGCCAAACTGCTGCAAACGATCTTCTGAAAGCCTTTTTGGTGAAAAGGATGGGTTTTTATCATCGGAAACACAATTAGCCCTGGACGTCTGAACAACTTTTTTTTGAAAAAATCCCTAAGCCGCGCGGTCACAAATTCAGCAAAAATCTGACGTTTTGCCATTCACTCACAAATGTTGCCAATCTGTTGCAAACGATCCCCTGAAAGCTTTTTTGTTGGAAAAGGATGGGTTTTTATCATCGGAAACAGAATTAGCCCTGGACGTCTGAACAACTTTCTTTTGAAAAAATCCCTAAGCCGCGCGGTCACAAATTCAGCAAAAATCTGACGTTTTGCAATTCACTCACAAATGGTGCCAAACTGTTGCAAACGATCCCCTGAAAGCTTTCTTGGTGGAAACGGATGGGTTTTTATCATCGGAAACAGAATTAGCCCTCGACGTCTGAAGAACTTTTTTTAAAAAAAACCCCTAAGCCGCGCGGTCACAATTTCAGTAAAAATCAGACGTTTTGCAATTCACTCACAAATGTTGCCAAACTGTTGCAAACGATCCCCTGAAAGCTTTTTTGGTGGAAACAGATGGGTTTTTATCATCGGAAACAGAATTAGCCCTTGACGTCTGAAGAACTTTGTTTCCCAAAAAATCCCTAAGCCGCGCGGTCACAATTTCAGCAAAAATCTGACGTTTTGCAATTCACTCACAAATGGTGCCAAACTGTTGCAAACGATCCCCTGAAAGCTTTTTTGGTGGAAACAGAGGGATTTTCATCATCAGAAACAGAATTAGCCCTCGACGTCTGAACAACTTTTTTTTCAAAAAATCCCTAAGCCGCGCGGTCACAATTTGAGCAAAAATCTGACGTTTTGCCATTCGCTCACAAATGTTGCCAAACTGCTGCAAACGATCTTCTGAAAGCCTTTTTGGTGGAAAAGGATGGGTTTTTATCATCGGAAAAAGAATTAGCCCTTGACGTCCTAAAACGTTTTTTTGAAAAAATCCCTAAGCCGCATGGTCACATTTTCAGCAAAAATCTGACGTTTTGCCATTCACTCACAAATGTTGCGAAACTGCTGCAAACGATCTTCTGAAAGCCTTTTTGGTGGAAAAGGATGGGTTTTTATCATCGGAAACACAATTAGCCCTGGACGTATGAACAACTTTTTTTTCAAAAAATCCCTAAGCCGCGCGGTCACAATTTGAGCAAAAATCTGACGTTTTGCCATTCACTCACAAATGTTGCCAAACTGTTGAAAACAATCTTCTGAAAGCCTTTTTGTTGGAAAAGGATGGGTTTTTATCATCGGAAACAGAATTAGCCCTTGACGTCTGAACAACGTTTTTTTGAAAAAATCCCTAAGCCGCAAGGTCACAATTTCAGCAAAAATCTGACGTTTTGCCATTCGCTCACAAATGTTGCCAATCTGTTGCAAACGATCCCCTG
This sequence comes from Podarcis gaigeae, assembly GCF_964106915.1. Taxonomy (NCBI): domain Eukaryota; kingdom Metazoa; phylum Chordata; class Lepidosauria; order Squamata; family Lacertidae; genus Podarcis; species Podarcis gaigeae. Next base: position 22,586 of record NW_028153323.1, read on the forward strand.
AAAGCTTTTTTGGTGGAAACGGATGGGTTTTTATCATCGGAAACAGAATTAGCCCTCGACGTCTGAAGAACTTTTTTTTAAAAAAACCCCTAAGCCGCACGGTCACAATTTCAGCAAAAATCTGACGTTTTGCCATTCACTCACAAATGTTGTCAAACTGCTGCAAACGATCTTCTGAAAGCCTTTTTGGTGGAAAAGGATGGGTTTTTATCATCGGAAAAAGAATTAGCCCTTGACGTCCTAAAACGTTTTTTTGAAAAAATCCCTAAGCCGCATGGTCACATTTTCAGCAAAAATCTGACGTTTTGCCATTCACTCACAAATGTTGCCAAACTGCTGCAAACGATCTTCTGAAAGCCTTTTTGGTGGAAAAGGATGGGTTTTTATCATCGGAAACACAATTAGCCCTGGACGTCTGAACAACTTTCTTTTGAAAAAATCCCTAAGCCGCGCGGTCACAAATTCAGCAAAAATCTGACGTTTTGCAATTCACTCACAAATGGTGCCAAACTGTTGCAAACGATCCCCTGAAAGCTTTCTTGGTGGAAACGGATGGGTTTTGATCATCGGAAACAGAATTAGCCCTCGACGTCTGAAGAACTTTTTTTTAAAAAAACCCCTAAGCCGCGCGGTCACAATTTCAGTAAAAATCAGACGTTTTGCAATTCACTCACAAATGTTGCCAAACTGTTGCAAACGATCCCCTGAAAGTTTTTTTGGTGGAAACAGAAAGGTTTTTATCATCGGAAAAAGAATTAGCCCTCGACGTCTGAACAACTTTTTTTTGAAAAAAAATCCCTAAGCCGCGCGGTCACAAGTTCAGTAAAAATCTGACGTTTTGCAATTCACGCAAAAATGGTCCCAAACTGAAGCTAACGATCCCCTGAAAGCTTTTTTGGTGGAAACAGATGGGTTTTTATCATCGGAAACAGAATTAGCCCTCGACGTCTGAACAACTTTTTTTTCAAAAAATCCCTAAGCCGCGCGGTCACAATTTCAGCAAAAATCTGACGTTTTGCCATTCACTCACAAATGTTGCCAATCTGTTGCAAACGATCCCCTGAAAGCTTTTTTGTTGGAAAAGGATGGGTTTTTATCATCGGAAACAGAATTAGCCCTGGACGTCTTAAGAACTTTCTTTTGAAAAAATCCCTAAGCCGCGCGGTCACAAATTCAGCAGAAATCTGACGTTTTGCCATTCACTCACAAATGTTGCCAATCTGTTGCAAACGATCCCCTGAAAGCTTTTTTGGTGGAAACGGATGGGTTTTTATCATCGGAAACAGAATTAGCCCTCGACGTCTGAAGAACTTTTTTTTAAAAAAACCCCTAAGCCGCACGGTCACAATTTCAGCAAAAATCTGACGTTTTGCCATTCACTCACAAATGTTGCCAAACTGCTGCAAACGATCTTCTGAAAGCCTTTTTGGTGGAAAAGGATGGGTTTTTATCATCGGAAAAAGAATTAGCCCTTGACGTCCTAAAACGTTTTTTTGAAAAAATCCCTAAGCCGCATGGTCACATTTTCAGCAAAAATCTGACGTTTTGCCATTCACTCACAAATGTTGCCAAACTGCTGCAAACGATCTTCTGAAAGCCTTTTTGGTGGAAAAGGATGGGTTTTTATCATCGGAAACACAATTAGCCCTGGACGTCTGAACAACTTTCTTTTGAAAAAATCCCTAAGCCGCGCGGTCACAATTTGAGCAAAAATCTGACGTTTTGCAATTCACTCACAAATGGTGCCAAACTGTTGCAAACGATCCCCTGAAAGCTTTCTTGGTGGAAACGGATGGGTTTTTATCATCGGAAACAGAATTAGCCCTCGACGTCTGAAGAACTTTTTTTTTAAAAAAAACCCTAAGCCGCGCGGTCACAATTTCAGTAAAAATCAGACGTTTTGCAATTCACTCACAAATGTTGCCAAACTGTTGCAAACGATCCCCTGAAAGCTTTTTTGGTGGAAACAGAAAGGTTTTTATCATCGGAAAAAGAATTAGCCCTCGACGTCTGAACAACTTTTTTTTGAAAAAAATCCCTAAGCCGCGCGGTCACAAGTTCAGTAAAAATCTGACGTTTTGCAATTCACGCAAAAATGGTCCCAAACTGAAGCTAACGATCCCCTGAAAGCTTTTTTGGTGGAAACAGATGGGTTTTTATCATCGGAAACAGAATTAGCCCTCGACGTCTGAACGACTTTTTTTTCAAAAAATCCCTAAGCCGCGCGGTCACAATTTCAGCAAAAATCTGACGTTTTGCCATTCACTCACAAATGTTGCCAATCTGTTGCAAACGATCCCCTGAAAGCTTTTTTGTTGGAAAAGGATGGGTTTTTATCATCGGAAACAGAATTAGCCCTGGACGTCTTAAGAACTTTCTTTTGAAAAAATCCCTAAGCCGCGCGGTCACAAATTCAGCAGAAATCTGACGTTTTGCCATTCACTCACAAATGTTGCCAAACTGCTGCAAACGATCCCCTGAAAGCTTTTTTGGTGGAAAAGGATGGGTTTTTATCATCGGAAACAGAATTAGCCGTCGACGTCTGAAGAACTTTTTTTAAAAAAAACCCCTAAGCCGCACGGTCACAATTTCAGCAAAAATCTGACGTTTTGCCATTCACTCACAAATGTTGCCAAACTGCTGCAAACGATCTTCTGAAAGCCTTTTTGGTGGAAAAGGATGGGTTTTTATCATCGGAAAAAGAATTAGCCCTTGACGTCCTAAAACGTTTTTTTGAAAAAATCCCTAAGCCGCATGGTCACATTTTCAGCAAAAATCTGACGTTTTGCCATTCACTCACAAATGTTGCCAAACTGCTGCAAACGATCTTCTGAAAGCCTTTTTGGTGAAAAGGATGGGTTTTTATCATCGGAAACACAATTAGCCCTGGACGTCTGAACAACTTTTTTTTGAAAAAATCCCTAAGCCGCGCGGTCACAAATTCAGCAAAAATCTGACGTTTTGCCATTCACTCACAAATGTTGCCAATCTGTTGCAAACGATCCCCTGAAAGCTTTTTTGTTGGAAAAGGATGGGTTTTTATCATCGGAAACAGAATTAGCCCTGGACGTCTGAACAACTTTCTTTTGAAAAAATCCCTAAGCCGCGCGGTCACAAATTCAGCAAAAATCTGACGTTTTGCAATTCACTCACAAATGGTGCCAAACTGTTGCAAACGATCCCCTGAAAGCTTTCTTGGTGGAAACGGATGGGTTTTTATCATCGGAAACAGAATTAGCCCTCGACGTCTGAAGAACTTTTTTTAAAAAAAACCCCTAAGCCGCGCGGTCACAATTTCAGTAAAAATCAGACGTTTTGCAATTCACTCACAAATGTTGCCAAACTGTTGCAAACGATCCCCTGAAAGCTTTTTTGGTGGAAACAGATGGGTTTTTATCATCGGAAACAGAATTAGCCCTTGACGTCTGAACAACTTTGTTTCCCAAAAAATCCCTAAGCCGCGCGGTCACAATTTCAGCAAAAATCTGACGTTTTGCAATTCACTCACAAATGGTGCCAAACTGTTGCAAACGATCCCCTGAAAGCTTTTTTGGTGGAAACAGAGGGATTTTCATCATCAGAAACAGAATTAGCCCTCGACGTCTGAACAACTTTTTTTTCAAAAAATCCCTAAGCCGCGCGGTCACAATTTGAGCAAAAATCTGACGTTTTGCCATTCGCTCACAAATGTTGCCAAACTGCTGCAAACGATCTTCTGAAAGCCTTTTTGGTGGAAAAGGATGGGTTTTTATCATCGGAAAAAGAATTAGCCCTTGACGTCCTAAAACGTTTTTTTGAAAAAATCCCTAAGCCGCATGGTCACATTTTCAGCAAAAATCTGACGTTTTGCCATTCACTCACAAATGTTGCGAAACTGCTGCAAACGATCTTCTGAAAGCCTTTTTGGTGGAAAAGGATGGGTTTTTATCATCGGAAACACAATTAGCCCTGGACGTATGAACAACTTTTTTTTCAAAAAATCCCTAAGCCGCGCGGTCACAATTTGAGCAAAAATCTGACGTTTTGCCATTCACTCACAAATGTTGCCAAACTGTTGAAAACAATCTTCTGAAAGCCTTTTTGTTGGAAAAGGATGGGTTTTTATCATCGGAAACAGAATTAGCCCTTGACGTCTGAACAACGTTTTTTTGAAAAAATCCCTAAGCCGCAAGGTCACAATTTCAGCAAAAATCTGACGTTTTGCCATTCGCTCACAAATGTTGCCAATCTGTTGCAAACGATCCCCTGAAAGCTTTTTTGGTGGAAACGGATGGGTTTTTATCATCGGAAACAGAATTAGCCCTCGACGTCTGAAGAACTTTTTTTTAAAAAAACCCCTAAGCCGCACGGTCACAATTTCAGCAAAAATCTGACGTTTTGCCATTCACTCACAAATGTTGTCAAACTGCTGCAAACGATCTTCTGAAAGCCTTTTTGGTGGAAAAGGATGGGTTTTTATCATCGGAAAAAGAATTAGCCCTTGACGTCCTAAAACGTTTTTTTGAAAAAATCCCTAAGCCGCATGGTCACATTTTCAGCAAAAATCTGACGTTTTGCCATTCACTCACAAATGTTGCCAAACTGCTGCAAACGATCTTCTGAAAGCCTTTTTGGTGGAAAAGGATGGGTTTTTATCATCGGAAACACAATTAGCCCTGGACGTCTGAACAACTTTCTTTTGAAAAAATCCCTAAGCCGCGCGGTCACAAATTCAGCAAAAATCTGACGTTTTGCAATTCACTCACAAATGGTGCCAAACTGTTGCAAACGATCCCCTGAAAGCTTTCTTGGTGGAAACGGATGGGTTTTGATCATCGGAAACAGAATTAGCCCTCGACGTCTGAAGAACTTTTTTTTAAAAAAACCCCTAAGCCGCGCGGTCACAATTTCAGTAAAAATCAGACGTTTTGCAATTCACTCACAAATGTTGCCAAACTGTTGCAAACGATCCCCTGAAAGTTTTTTTGGTGGAAACAGAAAGGTTTTTATCATCGGAAAAAGAATTAGCCCTCGACGTCTGAACAACTTTTTTTTGAAAAAAAATCCCTAAGCCGCGCGGTCACAAGTTCAGTAAAAATCTGACGTTTTGCAATTCACGCAAAAATGGTCCCAAACTGAAGCTAACGATCCCCTGAAAGCTTTTTTGGTGGAAACAGATGGGTTTTTATCATCGGAAACAGAATTAGCCCTCGACGTCTGAACAACTTTTTTTTCAAAAAATCCCTAAGCCGCGCGGTCACAATTTCAGCAAAAATCTGACGTTTTGCCATTCACTCACAAATGTTGCCAATCTGTTGCAAACGATCCCCTGAAAGCTTTTTTGTTGGAAAAGGATGGGTTTTTATCATCGGAAACAGAATTAGCCCTGGACGTCTTAAGAACTTTCTTTTGAAAAAATCCCTAAGCCGCGCGGTCACAAATTCAGCAGAAATCTGACGTTTTGCCATTCACTCACAAATGTTGCCAATCTGTTGCAAACGATCCCCTGAAAGCTTTTTTGGTGGAAACGGATGGGTTTTTATCATCGGAAACAGAATTAGCCCTCGACGTCTGAAGAACTTTTTTTTAAAAAAACCCCTAAGCCGCACGGTCACAATTTCAGCAAAAATCTGACGTTTTGCCATTCACTCACAAATGTTGCCAAACTGCTGCAAACGATCTTCTGAAAGCCTTTTTGGTGGAAAAGGATGGGTTTTTATCATCGGAAAAAGAATTAGCCCTTGACGTCCTAAAACGTTTTTTTGAAAAAATCCCTAAGCCGCATGGTCACATTTTCAGCAAAAATCTGACGTTTTGCCATTCACTCACAAATGTTGCCAAACTGCTGCAAACGATCTTCTGAAAGCCTTTTTGGTGGAAAAGGATGGGTTTTTATCATCGGAAACACAATTAGCCCTGGACGTCTGAACAACTTTCTTTTGAAAAAATCCCTAAGCCGCGCGGTCACAAATTCAGCAAAAATCTGACGTTTTGCAATTCACTCACAAATGGTGCCAAACTGTTGCAAACGATCCCCTGAAAGCTTTCTTGGTGGAAACGGATGGGTTTTTATCATCGGAAACAGAATTAGCCCTCGACGTCTGAAGAACTTTTTTTTTAAAAAAAAACCCTAAGCCGCGCGGTCACAATTTCAGTAAAAATCAGACGTTTTGCAATTCACTCACAAATGTTGCCAAACTGTTGCAAACGATCCCCTGAAAGCTTTTTTGGTGGAAACAGAAAGGTTTTTATCATCGGAAAAAGAATTAGCCCTCGACGTCTGAACAACTTTTTTTTGAAAAAAATCCCTAAGCCGCGCGGTCACAAGTTCAGTAAAAATCTGACGTTTTGCAATTCACGCAAAAATGGTCCCAAACTGAAGCTAACGATCCCCTGAAAGCTTTTTTGGTGGAAACAGATGGGTTTTTATCATCGGAAACAGAATTAGCCCTCGACGTCTGAACGACTTTTTTTTCAAAAAATCCCTAAGCCGCGCGGTCACAATTTCAGCAAAAATCTGACGTTTTGCCATTCACTCACAAATGTTGCCAATCTGTTGCAAACGATCCCCTGAAAGCTTTTTTGTTGGAAAAGGATGGGTTTTTATCATCGGAAACAGAATTAGCCCTGGACGTCTTAAGAACTTTCTTTTGAAAAAATCCCTAAGCCGCGCGGTCACAAATTCAGCAGAAATCTGACGTTTTGCCATTCACTCACAAATGTTGCCAAACTGCTGCAAACGATCCCCTGAAAGCTTTTTTGGTGGAAAAGGATGGGTTTTTATCATCGGAAACAGAATTAGCCGTCGACGTCTGAAGAACTTTTTTTAAAAAAAACCCCTAAGCCGCACGGTCACAATTTCAGCAAAAATCTGACGTTTTGCTATTCACTCACAAATGTTGCCAAACTGCTGCAAACGATCTTCTGAAAGCCTTTTTGGTGGAAAAGGATGGGTTTTTATCATCGGAAAAAGAATTAGCCCTTGACGTCCTAAAACGTTTTTTTGAAAAAATCCCTAAGCCGCATGGTCACATTTTCAGCAAAAATCTGACGTTTTGCCATTCACTCACAAATGTTGCCAAACTGCTGCAAACGATCTTCTGAAAGCCTTTTTGGTGAAAAGGATGGGTTTTTATCATCGGAAACACAATTAGCCCTGGACGTCTGAACAACTTTTTTTTGAAAAAATCCCTAAGCCGCGCGGTCACAAATTCAGCAAAAATCTGACGTTTTGCCATTCACTCACAAATGTTGCCAATCTGTTGCAAACGATCCCCTGAAAGCTTTTTTGTTGGAAAAGGATGGGTTTTTATCATCGGAAACAGAATTAGCCCTGGACGTCTGAACAACTTTCTTTTGAAAAAATCCCTAAGCCGCGCGGTCACAAATTCAGCAAAAATCTGACGTTTTGCAATTCACTCACAAATGGTGCCAAACTGTTGCAAACGATCCCCTGAAAGCTTTCTTGGTGGAAACGGATGGGTTTTTATCATCGGAAACAGAATTAGCCCTCGACGTCTGAAGAACTTTTTTTAAAAAAAACCCCTAAGCCGCGCGGTCACAATTTCAGTAAAAATCAGACGTTTTGCAATTCACTCACAAATGTTGCCAAACTGTTGCAAACGATCCCCTGAAAGCTTTTTTGGTGGAAACAGATGGGTTTTTATCATCGGAAACAGAATTAGCCCTTGACGTCTGAACAACTTTGTTTCCCAAAAAATCCCTAAGCCGCGCGGTCACAATTTCAGCAAAAATCTGACGTTTTGCAATTCACTCACAAATGGTGCCAAACTGTTGCAAACGATCCCCTGAAAGCTTTTTTGGTGGAAACAGAGGGATTTTCATCATCAGAAACAGAATTAGCCCTCGACGTCTGAACAACTTTTTTTTCAAAAAATCCCTAAGCCGCGCGGTCACAATTTGAGCAAAAATCTGACGTTTTGCCATTCACTCACAAATGTTGCCAAACTGTTGAAAACAATCTTCTGAAAGCCTTTTTGTTGGAAAAGGATGGGTTTTTATCATCGGAAACAGATTTAGCCCTTGACGTCTGAACAACGTTTTTTTGAAAAAATCCCTAAGCCGCAAGGTCACAATTTCAGCAAAAATCTGACGTTTTGCCATTCGCTCACAAATGTTGCCAATCTGTTGCAAACGATCCCCTGAAAGCTTTTTTGGTGGAAACAGATGGGTTTTTATCATCGGAAACAGAATTAGCCCTGGACGTCTGATCAACTTTCTTTTGAAAAAATCCCTAAGCCGCGCGGTCACAAATTCAGCAAAAATCTGACGTTTTGCAATTCACTCACAAATGGTGCCAAACTGTTGCAAACGATCCCCTGAAAGCTTTTTTGGTGGAAACAGAAGGGTTTTAATCATCGGAAACAGAATTAGACCTTGACGTCTGAACAACGTTTTTTTGAAAAAATCCCTAAGCCGCAAGGTCACAATTTCAGCAAAAATCTGACGTTTTGCCATTCACTCACAAATGTTGCCAAACTGCTGCAAACAATTTTCTGAACGCCTTTTTGGTGGAAAAGGATGGGTTTTTATCATCGGAAACAGAATTAGCCCTTGACGTCTGAACAACGTTTTTTTGAAAAAATCCCTAAGCCGCAAGGTCACAATTTCAGCAAAAATCTGACGTTTTGCCATTCACTCACAAATGTTGCCAAACTGCTGCAAACGATCTTCTGAAAGCCTTTTTGGTGGAAAAGGATGGGTTTTTATCATCGGAAACACAATTAGCCCTGGTCGTCTGAAGAACTTTTTTTTGAAAAAATACCTAAGCCGCGCGGTCACAAATTCAGCAAAAATCTGACGTTTTGCCATTCACTCACAAATGTTGCCAATCTGTTGCAAACGATCCCCTGAAAGCTTTTTTGTTGGAAAAGGATTGGTTTTTATCATCGGAAACAGAATTAGCCCTGGACGTCTGAACAACTTTCTTTTCAAAAAATCCCTAAGCCGCGCGGTCACAAATTCAGCAAAAATCTGACGTTTTGCAATTCACTCACAAATGGTGCCAAAGTGTTGCAAACGATCCCCTGAAAGCTTTCTTGGTGGAAACGGATGGGTTTTTATCATCGGAAACAGAATTAGCCCTCGACGTCTGAAGAACTTTTTTTTAAAAAAACCCCTAAGCCGCGCGGTCACAATTTCAGTAAAAATCAGACGTTTTGCAATTCACTCACAAATGTTGCCAAACTGTTGCAAACGATCCCCTGAAAGCTTTTTTGGTGGAAACAGATGGGTTTTTATCATCGGAAACAGAATTAGCCCTTGACGTCTGAACAACTTTGTTTCCCAAAAAATCCCTAAGCCGCGCGGTCACAATTTCAGCAAAAATCTGACGTTTTGCAATTCACTCACAAATGGTGCCAAACTGTTGCAAACGATCCCCTGAAAGCTTTTTTGGTGGAAACGGATGGGTTTTTATCATCGGAAACAGAATTAGCCCTCGACGTCTGAACAACATTTTTTTGAAAAAATCCCTAAGCCGCGCGGTCACAAATTCAGAAAAAATCTGACATTTTGCAATTCACTCACAAATGTTGCCAAAATTCTGCAAACAATCTTCTGAAAGCTTTTTTGGTGGAAACGGATGGGTTTTTATCATCGGAAACAGAATTAGCCCTCGACGTCTGAACAACTTTAAAAAAAAAAAAATCCCTAAGCCGCGCGGTCACAAATTCAGCAAAAATCTGACGTTTTGCAATTCACTCACAAATGTTGCCAAACTTCTGCAAATGATCTTCTGAAAGCTTTTTTGGTGGAAACGGATGGGTTTTTATCATCGGAAACAGAATTAGCCCTCAACGTCTGAACAACTTTTTTTGAAAAAATCCCTAAGCCGCGCGGTCACAATTTCAGTAAAAATCTGACGTTTTGCAATTCACTCAAAAATGTTGCCAAACTGTTCCAAACGATCCCCTGAAAGCTTTTTTGGTGGAAACGGATGGGTTTTTATCATCGGAAACAGAATTAGCCCTCAACGTCTGAACAACATTTTTTTGAAAAAATCCCTAAGCCGCGCGGTCACAAATTCAGCAAAAATCTGACGTTTTGCAATTCACTCACAAATGTTGCCAAACTTCTGCAAACGATCCCCTGAAAGCTTTTTTGGTGGAAACAGATGGGTTTTTATCATCGGAAACAGAATTAGCCCTCGACGTCTTAAAAACTTTTTTTTTTGAAAAAATCCCTAAGCCGCGCGGTCACAATTTCAGCAAAAATCTGACGTTTTGCAATTCACTCACAAATGTTCCCAAACTTCTGCTAACGATCTTCTGAAAGCTTTCTTGGTGGAAACGGATGGGTTTTTATCATCGGAAACAGAATTAGCCCTCGACGTCTGAACAACTTTAAAAAAAAAAAATCCCTAAGCCGCGCGGTCACAATTTCAGTAAAAATCTGACGTTTTGCAATTCACTCAAAAATGGTGCCAAACTGTTGCAAACGATCCCCTGAAAGCTTTTTTGGTGGAAACGGATGGGTTTTTATCATCGGAAACAGAATTAGCCCTCAACGTCTGAACAACATTTTTTTGAAAAAATCCCTAAGCCGCGCGGTCACAAATTCAGAAAAAATCTGACATTTTGCAATTCACTCACAAATGTTGCCAAACTTCTGCAAACAATCTTCTGAAAGCTTTTTTGGTGGAAACGGATGGGTTTTTATCATCGGAAACAGAATTAGCCCTCGACGTCTGAACAACTTTTTTTGAAAAAATCCCTAAGCCGCGCGGTCACAATTTCAGCAAAAATCTGACGTTTTGCAATTCACTCACAAATGTTGCCAAACTTCTGCAAATGATCTTCTGAAAGCTTTTTTGGTGGAAACGGATGGGTTTTTATCATCGAAAACAGAATTAGCCCTCAACGTCTGAACAACTTTTTTTGAAAAAATCCCTAAGCCGCGCGGTCACAATTTCAGTAAAAATCTGACGTTTTGCAATTCACTCAAAAATGTTGCCAAACTGTTGCAAACGATCCCCTGAAAGCTTTTTTGGTGGAAACGGATGGGTTTTTATCATCGGAAACAGAATTAGCCCTCAACGTCTGAACAACATTTTTTTGAAAAAATCCCTAAGCCGCGCGGTCACAAATTCAGAAAAAATCTGACATTTTGCAATTCACTCACAAATGTTGCCAAACTTCTGCAAACAATCTTCTGAAAGCTTTTTTGGTGGAAACGGATGGGTTTTTATCATCGGAAACAGAATTAGCCCTCGACGTCTGAACAACTTTAAAAAAAAAAAAATCCCTAAGCCGCGCGGTTACAAATTCAGCAAAAATCTGACGTTTTGCAATTCACTCACAAATGTTGCCAAACTTCTGCAAATGATCTTCTGAAAGCTTTTTTGGTGGAAACGGATGGGTTTTTATCATCGGAAACAGAATTAGCCCTCAACGTCTGAACAACATTTTTTTAAAAAAACCCCTAAGCCGCGCGGTCACAATTTCAGTAAAAATCAGACGTTTTGCAATTCACTCACAAATGTTGCCAAACTGTTGCAAACGATCCCCTGAAAGCTTTTTTGGTGGAAACAGATGGGTTTTTATCATCGGAAACAGAATTAGCCCTTGACGTCTGAACAACTTTGTTTCCCAAAAAATCCCTAAGCCGCGCGGTCACAATTTCAGCAAAAATCTGACGTTCTGCAATTCACTCACAAATGGTGCCAAACTGTTGCAAACAATCTTCTGAAAGCTTTTTTGGTGGAAACGGATGGGTTTTTATCATCGGAAACAGAATTAGCCCTCAACGTCTGAACAACTTTTTTTGAAAAAATCCCTAAGCCGCGCGGTCACAATTTCAGTAAAAATCTGACGTTTTGCAATTCACTCAAAAATGTTGCCAAACTGTTGCAAACGATCCCCTGAAAGCTTTTTTGGTGGAAACGGATGGGTTTTTATCATCGGAAACAGAATTAGCCCTCAACGTCTGAACAACATTTTTTTGAAAAAATCCCTAAGCCGCGCGGTCACAAATTCAGAAAAAATCTGACATTTTGCAATTCACTCACAAATGTTGCCAAACTTCTGCAAACAATCTTCTGAAAGCTTTTTTGGTGGAAACGGATGGGTTTTTATCATCGGAAACAGAATTAGCCCTCGACGTCTGAACAACTTTTTTAAAAAAAAAATCCCTAAGCCGCGCGGTCACAAATTCAGCAAAAATCTGACGTTTTGCAATTCACTCACAAATGTTGCCAAACTTCTGCAAATGATCTTCTGAAAGCTTTTTTGGTGGAAACGGATGTGTTTTTATCATCGAAAACAGAATTAGCCCTCAACGTCTGAACAACTTTTTTTGAAAAAATCCCTAAGCCGCGCGGTCACAATTTCAGTAAAAATCTGACGTTTTGCAATTCACTCACAAATGTTGCCAAACTTCTGCAAATGATCTTCTGAAAGCTTTTTTGGTGGAAACGGATGGGTTTTTATCATCGGAAACAGAATTAGCCCTCAACGTCTGAACAACATTTTTTTGAAAAAATCCCTAAGCCGCGCGGTCACAAATTCAGAAAAAATCTGACATTTTGCAATTCACTCACAAATGTTGCCAAACTTCTGCAAACGATCTTCTGAAAGCTTTTTTGGTGGAAACGGATGGGTTTTTATCATCGGAAACAGAATTAGCCCTCAAAGTCTGAACAACTTTTTTTTCAAAAAATCCGTAAGCCGCGCGGTCACAATTTCAGCAAAAATCTGACGTTTTGCAATTCAGTCACAAAAGTTGCCAGACTTCTGCAAACGATCTTCTGACAGCTTTTTTGGTGGAAACGGATGGGTTTTTATCATCAGAAACAGAATTAGCCCTCAACGTCTGAACAACTTTTTTTTCAAAAAATCCCTAAGCCGCGCGGTCACAGTTTCAGCAAAAATCTGACATTTTGCAATTCACACAAAAATGGTCCCAAACTGTTGCAAACGATCCCCTGAAAGCTTTTTTGGTGGAAACAGATGGGTTTTTATCATCGGAAACAGAATTAGCCCTCGACGTCTGAAAAACTTTTTTTTTTGAAAAAATCCCTAAGCCGCGCGGTCACAATTTCAGCAAAAATCTGACGTTTTGCAATTCACTCACAAATGTTCCCAAACTTCTGCTAACGATCTTCTGAAAGCTTTCTTGGTGGAAACGGATGGGTTTTTATCATCGGAAACAGAATTAGCCCTCGACGTCTGAACAACTTTAAAAAAAAAAAATCCCTAAGCCGCGCGGTCACAATTTCAGTAAAAATCTGACGTTTTGCAATTCACTCAAAAATGGTGCCAAACTGTTGCAAACGATCCCCTGAAAGCTTTTTTGGTGGAAACGGATGGGTTTTTATCATCGGAAACAGAATTAGCCCTCAACGTCTGAACAACATTTTTTTGAAAAAATCCCTAAGCCGCGCGGTCACAAATTCAGAAAAAATCTGACATTTTGCAATTCACTCACAAATGTTGCCAAACTTCTGCAAACAATCTTCTGAAAGCTTTTTTGGTGGAAACGGATGGGTTTTTATCATCGAAAACAGAATTAGCCCTCAACGTCTGAACAACTTTTTTTGAAAAAATCCCTAAGCCGCGCGGTCACAATTTCAGTAAAAATCTGACGTTTTGCAATTCACTCAAAAATGTTGCCAAACTGTTGCAAACGATCCCCTGAAAGCTTTTTTGGTGGAAACGGATGGGTTTTTATCATCGGAAACAGAATTAGCCCTCAACGTCTGAACAACATTTTTTTGAAAAAATCCCTAAGCCGCGCGGTCACAAATTCAGAAAAAATCTGACATTTTGCAATTCACTCACAAATGTTGCCAAACTTCTGCAAACAATCTTCTGAAAGCTTTTTTGGTGGAAACGGATGGGTTTTTATCATCGGAAACAGAATTAGCCCTCGACGTCTGAACAACTTTTTTTGAAAAAATCCCTAAGCCGCGCGGTCACAATTTCAGCAAAAATCTGACGTTTTGCAATTCACTCACAAATGTTGCCAAACTTCTGCAAATGATCTTCTGAAAGCTTTTTTGGTGGAAACGGATGGGTTTTTATCATCGAAAACAGAATTAGCCCTCAACGTCTGAACAACTTTTTTTGAAAAAATCCCTAAGCCGCGCGGTCACAATTTCAGTAAAAATCTGACGTTTTGCAATTCACTCAAAAATGTTGCCAAACTGTTGCAAACGATCCCCTGAAAGCTTTTTTGGTGGAAACGGATGGGTTTTTATCATCGGAAACAGAATTAGCCCTCAACGTCTGAACAACATTTTTTTGAAAAAATCCCTAAGCCGCGCGGTCACAAATTCAGAAAAAATCTGACATTTTGCAATTCACTCACAAATGTTGCCAAACTTCTGCAAACAATCTTCTGAAAGCTTTTTTGGTGGAAACGGATGGGTTTTTATCATCGGAAACAGAATTAGCCCTCGACGTCTGAACAACTTTAAAAAAAAAAAAATCCCTAAGCCGCGCGGTTACAAATTCAGCAAAAATCTGACGTTTTGCAATTCACTCACAAATGTTGCCAAACTTCTGCAAATGATCTTCTGAAAGCTTTTTTGGTGGAAACGGATGGGTTTTTATCATCGGAAACAGAATTAGCCCTCAACGTCTGAACAACATTTTTTTAAAAAAACCCCTAAGCCGCGCGGTCACAATTTCAGTAAAAATCAGACGTTTTGCAATTCACTCACAAATGTTGCCAAACTGTTGCAAACGATCCCCTGAAAGCTTTTTTGGTGGAAACAGATGGGTTTTTATCATCGGAAACAGAATTAGCCCTTGACGTCTGAACAACTTTGTTTCCCAAAAAATCCCTAAGCCGCGCGGTCACAATTTCAGCAAAAATCTGACGTTCTGCAATTCACTCACAAATGGTGCCAAACTGTTGCAAACAATCTTCTGAAAGCTTTTTTGGTGGAAACGGATGGGTTTTTATCATCGGAAACAGAATTAGCCCTCAACGTCTGAACAACTTTTTTTGAAAAAATCCCTAAGCCGCGCGGTCACAATTTCAGTAAAAATCTGACGTTTTGCAATTCACTCAAAAATGTTGCCAAACTGTTGCAAACGATCCCCTGAAAGCTTTTTTGGTGGAAACGGATGGGTTTTTATCATCGGAAACAGAATTAGCCCTCAACGTCTGAACAACATTTTTTTGAAAAAATCCCTAAGCCGCGCGGTCACAAATTCAGAAAAAATCTGACATTTTGCAATTCACTCACAAATGTTGCCAAACTTCTGCAAACAATCTTCTGAAAGCTTTTTTGGTGGAAACGGATGGGTTTTTATCATCGGAAACAGAATTAGCCCTCGACGTCTGAACAACTTTTTAAAAAAAAAAATCCCTAAGCCGCGCGGTCACAAATTCAGCAAAAATCTGACGTTTTGCAATTCACTCACAAATGTTGCCAAACTTCTGCAAATGATCTTCTGAAAGCTTTTTTGGTGGAAACGGATGTGTTTTTATCATCGAAAACAGAATTAGCCCTCAACGTCTGAACAACTTTTTTTGAAAAAATCCCTAAGCCGCGCGGTCACAATTTCAGTAAAAATCTGACGTTTTGCAATTCACTCACAAATGTTGCCAAACTTCTGCAAATGATCTTCTGAAAGCTTTTTTGGTGGAAACGGATGGGTTTTTATCATCGGAAACAGAATTAGCCCTCAACGTCTGAACAACATTTTTTTGAAAAAATCCCTAAGCCGCGCGGTCACAAATTCAGAAAAAATCTGACATTTTGCAATTCACTCACAAATGTTGCCAAACTTCTGCAAACGATCTTCTGAAAGCTTTTTTGGTGGAAACGGATGGGTTTTTATCATCGGAAACAGAATTAGCCCTCAAAGTCTGAACAACTTTTTTTTCAAAAAATCCGTAAGCCGCGCGGTCACAATTTCAGCAAAAATCTGACGTTTTGCAATTCAGTCACAAAAGTTGCCAGACTTCTGCAAACGATCTTCTGACAGCTTTTTTGGTGGAAACGGATGGGTTTTTATCATCAGAAACAGAATTAGCCCTCAACGTCTGAACAACTTTTTTTTCAAAAAATCCCTAAGCCGCGCGGTCACAGTTTCAGCAAAAATCTGACATTTTGCAATTCACACAAAAATGGTCCCAAACTGTTGCAAACGATCCCCTGAAAGCTTTTTTGGTGGAAACAGATGGGTTTTTATCATCGGAAACAGAATTAGCCCTCGACGTCTGAAAAACTTTTTTTTTTGAAAAAATCCCTAAGCCGCGCGGTCACAATTTCAGCAAAAATCTGACGTTTTGCAATTCACTCACAAATGTTCCCAAACTTCTGCTAACGATCTTCTGAAAGCTTTCTTGGTGGAAACGGATGGGTTTTTATCATCGGAAACAGAATTAGCCCTCGACGTCTGAACAACTTTAAAAAAAAAAAATCCCTAAGCCGCGCGGTCACAATTTCAGTAAAAATCTGACGTTTTGCAATTCACTCAAAAATGGTGCCAAACTGTTGCAAACGATCCCCTGAAAGCTTTTTTGGTGGAAACGGATGGGTTTTTATCATCGGAAACAGAATTAGCCCTCAACGTCTGAACAACATTTTTTTGAAAAAATCCCTAAGCCGCGCGGTCACAAATTCAGAAAAAATCTGACATTTTGCAATTCACTCACAAATGTTGCCAAACTTCTGCAAACAATCTTCTGAAAGCTTTTTTGGTGGAAACGGATGGGTTTTTATCATCGGAAACAGAATTAGCCCTCGACGTCTGAACAACTTTTTTTGAAAAAATCCCTAAGCCGCGCGGTCACAATTTCAGCAAAAATCTGACGTTTTGCAAATCACTCACAAATGTTGCCAAACTTCTGCAAATGATCTTCTGAAAGCTTTTTTGGTGGAAACGGATGGGTTTTTATCATCGAAAACAGAATTAGCCCTCAACGTCTGAACAACTTTTTTTGAAAAAATCCCTAAGCCGCGCGGTCACAATTTCAGTAAAAATCTGACGTTTTGCAATTCACTCAAAAATGTTGCCAAACTGTTGCAAACGATCCCCTGAAAGCTTTTTTGGTGGAAACGGATGGGTTTTTATCATCGGAAACAGAATTAGCCCTCAACGTCTGAACAACATTTTTTTGAAAAAATCCCTAAGCCGCGCGGTCACAAATTCAGAAAAAATCTGACATTTTGCAATTCACTCACAAATGTTGCCAAACTTCTGCAAACAATCTTCTGAAAGCTTTTTTGGTGGAAACGGATGGGTTTTTATCATCGGAAACAGAATTAGCCCTCGACGTCTGAACAACTTTAAAAAAAAAAAAATCCCTAAGCCGCGCGGTTACAAATTCAGCAAAAATCTGACGTTTTGCAATTCACTCACAAATGTTGCCAAACTTCTGCAAATGATCTTCTGAAAGCTTTTTTGGTGGAAACGGATGGGTTTTTATCATCGGAAACAGAATTAGCCCTCAACGTCTGAACAACATTTTTTTAAAAAAACCCCTAAGCCGCGCGGTCACAATTTCAGTAAAAATCAGACGTTTTGCAATTCACTCACAAATGTTGCCAAACTGTTGCAAACGATCCCCTGAAAGCTTTTTTGGTGGAAACAGATGGGTTTTTATCATCGGAAACAGAATTAGCCCTTGACGTCTGAACAACTTTGTTTCCCAAAAAATCCCTAAGCCGCGCGGTCACAATTTCAGCAAAAATCTGACGTTCTGCAATTCACTCACAAATGGTGCCAAACTGTTGCAAACGATCCCCTGAAAGCTTTTTTGGTGGAAACGGATGGGTTTTTATCATCGGAAACAGAATTAGCCCTCGACGTCTGAACAACATTTTTTTGAAAAAATCCCTAAGCCGCGCGGTCACAAATTCTGAAAAAATCTGACATTTTGCAATTCACTCACAAATGTTGCCAAAATTCTGCAAACAATCTTCTGAAAGCTTTTTTGGTGGAAACGGATGGGTTTTTATCATCGGAAACAGAATTAGCCCTCGACGTCTGAACAACTTTAAAAAAAAAAAAATCCCTAAGCCGCGCGGTCACAAATTCAGCAAAAATCTGACGTTTTGCAATTCACTCACAAATGTTGCCAAACTTCTGCAAATGATCTTCTGAAAGCTTTTTTGGTGGAAACGGATGGGTTTTTATCATCGAAAACAGAATTAGCCCTCAACGTCTGAACAACTCTTTTTTTGAAAAAATCCCTAAGCCGCGCGGTCACAATTTCAGTAAAAATCTGACGTTTTGCAATTCACTCAAAAATGTTGCCAAACTGTTGCAAACGATCCCCTGAAAGCTTTTTTGGTGGAAACGGATGGGTTTTTATCATCGGAAACAGAATTAGCCCTCAACGTCTGAACAACATTTTTTTGAAAAAATCCCTAAGCCGCGCGGTCACAAATTCAGCAAAAATCTGACGTTTTGCAATTCACTCACAAATGTTGCCAAACTTCTGCAAACGATCTTCTGAAAGCTTTTTTGGTGGAAACGGATGGGTTTTTATCATCGGAAACAGAATTAGCCCTCGACGTCTGAACAACTTTTTTTGAAAAAATCCCTAAGCCGCGCGGTCACAATTTCAGCAAAAATCTGACGTTTTGCAATTCACTCACAAATGTTGCCAAACTTCTGCAAATGATCTTCTGAAAGCTTTTTTGGTGGAAACGGATGGGTTTTTATCATCGAAAACAGAATTAGCCCTCAACGTCTGAACAACTTTTTTTGAAAAAATCCCTAAGCCGCGCGGTCACAATTTCAGTAAAAATCTGACGTTTTGCAATTCACTCAAAAATGTTGCCAAACTGTTGCAAACGATCCCCTGAAAGCTTTTTTGGTGGAAACGGATGGGTTTTTATCATCGGAAACAGAATTAGCCCTCAACGTCTGAACAACATTTTTTTGAAAAAATCCCTAAGCCGCGCGGTCACAAATTCAGAAAAAATCTGACATTTTGCAATTCACTCACAAATGTTGCCAAACTTCTGCAAACAATCTTCTGAAAGCTTTTTTGGTGGAAACGGATGGGTTTTTATCATCGGAAACAGAATTAGCCCTCGACGTCTGAACAACTTTAAAAAAAAAAAAATCCCTAAGCCGCGCGGTTACAAATTCAGCAAAAATCTGACGTTTTGCAATTCACTCACAAATGTTGCCAAACTTCTGCAAATGATCTTCTGAAAGCTTTTTTGGTGGAAACGGATGGGTTTTTATCATCGGAAACAGAATTAGCCCTCAACGTCTGAACAACATTTTTTTAAAAAAACCCCTAAGCCGCGCGGTCACAATTTCAGTAAAAATCAGACGTTTTGCAATTCACTCACAAATGTTGCCAAACTGTTGCAAACGATCCCCTGAAAGCTTTTTTGGTGGAAACAGATGGGTTTTTATCATCGGAAACAGAATTAGCCCTTGACGTCTGAACAACTTTGTTTCCCAAAAAATCCCTAAGCCGCGCGGTCACAATTTCAGCAAAAATCTGACGTTCTGCAATTCACTCACAAATGGTGCCAAACTGTTGCAAACGATCCCCTGAAAGCTTTTTTGGTGGAAACGGATGGGTTTTTATCATCGGAAAAAGAATTAGCCCTCGACGTCTGAACAACATTTTTTTGAAAAAATCCCTAAGCCGCGCGGTCACAAATTCTGAAAAAATCTGACATTTTGCAATTCACTCACAAATGTTGCCAAAATTCTGCAAACAATCTTCTGAAAGCTTTTTTGGTGGAAACGGATGGGTTTTTATCATCGGAAACAGAATTAGCCCTCGACGTCTGAACAACTTTAAAAAAAAAAAATCCCTAAGCCGCGCGGTCACAAATTCAGCAAAAATCTGACGTTTTGCAATTCACTCACAAATGTTGCCAAACTTCTGCAAATGATCTTCTGAAAGCTTTTTTGGTGGAAACGGATGGGTTTTTATCATCGGAAACAGAATTAGCCCTCAACGTCTGAACAACTCTTTTTTTGAAAAAATCCCTAAGCCGCGCGGTCACAATTTCAGTAAAAATCTGACGTTTTGCAATTCACTCAAAAATGTTGCCAAACTGTTGCAAACGATCCCCTGAAAGCTTTTTTGGTGGAAACGGATGGGTTTTTATCATCGGAAACAGAATTAGCCCTCAACGTCTGAACAACATTTTTTTGAAAAAATCCCTAAGCCGCGCGGTCACAAATTCAGCAAAAATCTGACGTTTTGCAATTCACTCACAAATGTTGCCAAACTTCTGCAAACGATCTTCTGAAAGCTTTTTTGGTGGAAACGGATGGGTTTTTATCATCGGAAACAGAATTAGCCCTCAAAGTCTGAACAACTTTTTTTTCAAAAAATCCGTAAGCCGCGCGGTCACAATTTCAGCAAAAATCTGACGTTTTGCAATTCAGTCACAAAAGTTGCCAGACTTCTGCAAACGATCTTCTGACAGCTTTTTTGGTGGAAACGGATGGGTTTTTATCATCAGAAACAGAATTAGCCCTCAACGTCTGAACAACTTTTTTTTCAAAAAATCCCTAAGCCGCGCGGTCACAGTTTCAGCAAAAATCTGACATTTTGCAATTCACACAAAAATGGTCCCAAACTGTTGCAAACGATCCCCTGAAAGCTTTTTTGGTGGAAACAGATGGGTTTTTATCATCGGAAACAGAATTAGCCCTCGACGTCTGAAAAACTTTTTTTTTTGAAAAAATCCCTAAGCCGCGCGGTCACAATTTCAGCAAAAATCTGACGTTTTGCAATTCACTCACAAATGTTGCCAAACTTCTGCTAACGATCTTCTGAAAGCTTTCTTGGTGGAAACGGATGGGTTTTTATCATCGGAAACAGAATTAGCCCTCGACGTCTGAACAACTTTTAAAAAAAAAAATCCCTAAGCCGCGCGGTCACAATTTCAGTAAAAATCTGACGTTTTGCAATTCACTCAAAAATGTTGCCAAACTGTTGCAAACGATCCCCTGAAAGCTTTTTTGGTGGAAACGGATGGGTTTTTATCATCGGAAACAGAATTAGCCCTCAACGTCTGAACAACATTTTTTTGAAAAAATCCCTAAGCCGCGCGGTCACAAATTCAGAAAAAATCTGACATTTTGCAATTCACTCACAAATGTTGCCAAACTTCTGCAAACAATCTTCTGAAAGCTTTTTTGGTGGAAACGGATGGGTTTTTATCATCGGAAACAGAATTAGCCCTCGACGTCTGAACAACTTTTTTTGAAAAAATCCCTAAGCCGCGCGGTCACAATTTCAGCAAAAATCTGACGTTTTGCAATTCACTCACAAATGTTGCCAAACTTCTGCAAATGATCTTCTGAAAGCTTTTTTGGTGGAAACGGATGGGTTTTTATCATCGAAAACAGAATTAGCCCTCAACGTCTGAACAACTTTTTTTGAAAAAATCCCTAAGCCGCGCGGTCACAATTTCAGTAAAAATCTGACGTTTTGCAATTCACTCAAAAATGTTGCCAAACTGTTGCAAACGATCCCCTGAAAGCTTTTTTGGTGGAAACGGATGGGTTTTTATCATCGGAAACAGAATTAGCCCTCAACGTCTGAACAACATTTTTTTGAAAAAATCCCTAAGCCGCGCGGTCACAAATTCAGCAAAAATCTGACGTTTTGCAATTCACTCACAAATGTTGCCAAACTTCTGCAAACGATCTTCTGAAAGCTTTTTTGGTGGAAACGGATGGGTTTTTATCATCGGAAACAGAATTAGCCCTCAAAGTCTGAACAACTTTTTTTTCAAAAAATCCGTAAGCCGCGCGGTCACAATTTCAGCAAAAATCTGACGTTTTGCAATTCAGTCACAAAAGTTGCCAGACTTCTGCAAACGATCTTCTGACAGCTTTTTTGGTGGAAACGGATGGGTTTTTATCATCAGAAACAGAATTAGCCCTCAACGTCTGAACAACTTTTTTTTCAAAAAATCCATAAGCCGCGCGGTCACAGTTTCAGCAAAAATCTGACATTTTGCAATTCACACAAAAATGGTCCCAAACTGTTGCAAACGATCCCCTGAAAGCTTTTTTGGTGGAAACAGATGGGTTTTTATCATCGGAAACAGAATTAGCCCTCGACGTCTGAAAAACTTTTTTTTTTGAAAAAATCCCTAAGCCGCGCGGTCACAATTTCAGCAAAAATCTGACGTTTTGCAATTCACTCACAAATGTTGCCAAACTTCTGCTAACGATCTTCTGAAAGCTTTCTTGGTGGAAACGGATGGGTTTTTATCATCGGAAACAGAATTAGCCCTCGACGTCTGAACAACTTTTAAAAAAAAAAATCCCTAAGCCGCGCTGTCACAATTTCAGTAAAAATCTGACGTTTTGCAATTCACTCAAAAATGTTGCCAAACTGTTGCAAACGATCCCCTGAAAGCCTTTTTGGTGGAAACGGATGGGTTTTTATCATCGGAAACAGAATTAGCCCTCAACGTCTGAACAACATTTTTTTGAAAAAATCCCTAAGCCGCGCGGTCACAAATTCAGAAAAAATCTGACATTTTGCAATTCACTCACAAATGTTGCCAAACTTCTGCAAACAATCTTCTGAAAGCTTTTTTGGTGGAAACGGATGGGTTTTTATCATCGGAAACAGAATTAGCCCTCGACGTCTGAACAACTTTTTTTGAAAAAATCCCTAAGCCGCGCGGTCACAATTTCAGCAAAAATCTGACGTTTTGCAATTCACTCACAAATGTTGCCAAACTTCTGCAAATGATCTTCTGAAAGCTTTTTTGGTGGAAACGGATGGGTTTTTATCATCGAAAACAGAATTAGCCCTCAACGTCTGAACAACTTTTTTTGAAAAAATCCCTAAGCCGCGCGGTCACAATTTCAGTAAAAATCTGACGTTTTGCAATTCACTCAAAAATGTTGCCAAACTGTTGCAAACGATCCCCTGAAAGCTTTTTTGGTGGAAACGGATGGGTTTTTATCATCGGAAACAGAATTAGCCCTCAACGTCTGAACAACATTTTTTTGAAAAAATCCCTAAGCCGCGCGGTCACAAATTCAGAAAAAATCTGACATTTTGCAATTCACTCACAAATGTTGCCAAACTTCTGCAAACAATCTTCTGAAAGCTTTTTTGGTGGAAAGGGATGGGTTTTTATCATCGGAAACAGAATTAGCCCTCGACGTCTGAACAACTTTAAAAAAAAAAAAATCCCTAAGCCGCGCGGTTACAAATTCAGCAAAAATCTGACGTTTTGCAATTCACTCACAAATGTTGCCAAACTTCTGCAAATGATCTTCTGAAAGCTTTTTTGGTGGAAACGGATGGGTTTTTATCATCGGAAACAGAATTAGCCCTCAACGTCTGAACAACATTTTTTTTGAAAAAATCCCTAAGCCGCGCGGTCACAATTTCAGCAAAAATCTGACATTTTGCAATTCACTCACAAATGTTCCCAAACTGTTGCAAACGATCCCCTGAAAGCTTTTTTGGTGGAAACAAATGGGTTTTTATCATCGGAAACAGAATTAGCCCTCGACATCTGAACAACTTTTTTTTCAAAAAATCCGTAAGCCGCGCGGTCACAATTTCAGCAAAAATCTAACGTTTTGCAATTCAGTCACAAATGTTGCCAGACTTCTGCAAACGATCTTCTGACAGCTTTTTTGGTGGAAACGGATGGGTTTTTATCATCGGAAACAGAATTAGCCCTCGACATCTGAACAACTTTTTTTTTCAAAAAATCCGTAAGCCGCGCGGTCACAATTTCAGCAAAAATCTGACGTTTTGCAATTCACTCACAAATGTTGCCAAACTTCTGCTAACGATCTTCTGAAAGCTTTTTTGGTGGAAACGGATGGGTTTTTAGCATCGGAAACAGAATTAGCCTTCAACGTCTGAACAACTTTTTTTTTTGAAAAAATCCCTAAGCCGCGCGGTCACAATTTCAGCAAAAATCTGACGTTTTGCAATTCACTCACAAATGTTGCCAAACTTCTGCTAACGATCTTCTGAAAGCTTTTTTGGTGGAAACGGATGGGTTTTTATCATCAGACACAGAATTAGCCGTCAACGTCTGAACAACTTTTTTTTCAAAAAATCCCTAAGCCGCGCGGTCACAAATTCAGCAAAAATCTGACATTTTGCAATTCACTCACAAATGTTGCCAAACTTCTGCAAACGATCTTCTGAAAGCTTTTTTGGTGGAAACAGATGGGTTTTTATCATCGGAAACAGAATTAGCCCTCGACGTCTGAACAACTTTTTTTTGAAAAAATCCCTAAGCCGCACGGTCACAAATTCAGCAAAAATCTGACATTTTGCAATTCTCTCAAAAATGGTCCCAAACTGTTGCAAACGATCCCCTGAAAGCTTTTTTGGTGGAAACAGATGGGTTTTTATCATCAGAAACAGAATTAGCCCTCAACGTCTGAACATTTTTTTGTAAAAATCCCTAAGCCGCGCGGTCACAAATTCAGAAAAAATCTGACATTTTGCAATTCACTCACAAATGTTGCGAAACTTCTGCAAACGATCCCCTGAAAGCTTTTTTGGTGCAAACAGATGGCTTTTTATCATCGGAAACAGAATTAGGCCTCGACGTCTGAACAACTTTTTTTTAAAAAAAATCCCTAAGCCGCTCGGTCACAATTTCAGCAAAAATCTGACGTTTTGCAATTCACTCACAAATGTTGCCAAACTTCTGCTAACGATCTTCTGAAAGCTTTCTTGGTGGAAACGGATGGGTTTTTATCATCGGAAACAGAATTAGCCCTCAACGTCTGAACAACTTTTTTTGAAAAAATCCCTAAGCCGCGCGGTCACAATTTCAGTAAAAATCTGACGTTTTGCAATTTACTCAAAAATGTTGCCAAACTGTTACAAACGATCCCCTGAAAGCTTTTTTGGTGGAAACGGATGGGTTTTTATCATCGGAAACAGAATTAGCCCTCAACGTCTGAACAACATTTTTTTGAAAAAATCCCTAAGCCGCGCGGTCACAAATTCAGAAAAAATCTGACGTTTTGCAATTCACTCACAAATGTTGCCAAACTTCTGCAAACTTTCTTCTGAAAGCTTTTTTGGTGGAAACGGATGGGTTTTTATCATCGGAAACAGAATTAGCCCTCGACGTCTGAACAACTTTTTTTTTAAAAAAATCCCTAAGCCGCGCGGTCACAATTTCAGCAAAAATCTGACGTTTTGCAATTCACTCACAAATGTTGCCAAACTTCTGCTAACGATCTTCTGAAAGCTTTCTTGGTGGAAACGGATGGGTTTTTATCATCGGAAACAGAATTAGCCCTCGACGTCTGAACAACTTTAAAAAAAAAAAATCCCTAAGCCGCGCGGTCACAATTTCAGCAAAAATCTGACGTTTTGCAATTCACTCACAAATGTTGCCAAACTTCTGCAAATGATCTTCTGAAAGCTTTTTTGGTGGAAACGGATGGGTTTTTATCATCGGAAACAGAATTAGCCCTCAACGTCTGAACAACATTTTTTTGAAAAAATCCCTAAGCCGCGCGATCACAAATTCAGCAAAAATCTGACGTTTTGCAATTCACACACAAATGTTGCCAAACTTCTGCAAACGATCTTCTGAAAGCTTTTTTGGTGGAAACGGATGGGTTTTTATCATCGGAAACAGAATTAGCCCTCGACGTCTTAACAACTTTTTTTGAAAAAATCCCTAAGCCGCGCGGTCACAATTTCAGCAAAAATCTGACGTTTTGCAATTCACTCACAAATGTTGCCAAACTTCTGCAAATGATCTTCTGAAAGCTTTTTTGGTGGAAACGGATGGGTTTTTATCATCGAAAACAGAATTAGCCCTCAACGTCTGAACAACTTTTTTTGAAAAAATCCCTAAGCCGCGCGGTCACAATTTCAGTAAAAATCTGACGTTTTGCAATTCACTCAAAAATGTTGCCAAACTGTTGCAAACGATCCCCTGAAAGCTTTTTTGGTGGAAACGGATGGGTTTTTATCATCGGAAACAGAATTAGCCCTCCACGTCTGAACAACATTTTTTTGAAAAAATCCCTAAGCTGCGCGGTCACAAATTCAGAAAAAATCTGACATTTTGCAATTCACTCACAAATGTTGCCAAACTTCTGCAAACAATCTTCTGAAAGCTTTTTTGGTGGAAACGGATGGGTTTTTATCATCGGAAACAGAATTAGCCCTCAAAGTCTGAACAACTTTTTTTTCAAAAAATCCCTAAGCCGCGCGGTCACAATTTCAGCAAAAATCTAACGTTTTGCAATTCAGTCACAAATGTTCCCAGACTTCTGCAAACGATCTTCTGACAGCTTTTTTGGTGGAAACGGATGGCTTTTTATCATCGGAAACAGAATTAGCCCTCGACGTCTGAAAAACTTTTTTTAAAAAAAAATCCCTAAGCCGCGCGGTCACAATTTCAGCAAAAATCTGACGTTTTGCAATTCACTCACAAATGTTGCCAAACTTCTGCTAACGATCTTCTGAAAGCTTTCTTGGTGGAAACGGATGGGTTTTTATCATCGGAAACAGAATTAGCCCTCGACGTCTGAACAACTTTAAAAAAAAAAAATCCCTAAGCCGCGCGGTCACAATTTCAGCAAAAATCTGACGTTTTGCAATTCACTCACAAATGTTGCCAAACTTCTGCAAATGATCTTCTGAAAGCTTTTTTGGTGGAAACGGATGGGTTTTTATCATTGGAAACAGAATTAGCCCTCAACGTCTGAACAACTTTTTTTTTTGAAAAAATCCCTAAGCCTCGTGGTCACAATTTCAGCAAAAATCTGACGTTTTGCAATTCACTCACAAATGTTGCCAAACTTCTGCAAATGATCTTCTGAAAGCTTTTTTGGTGGAAACGGATGGGTTTTTATCATTGATAACAGAATTAGCCCTCAACGTCTGAACAACTTTTTTTTTTGAAAAAATCCCTAAGCCGCGCGGTCACAAATTCAGAAAAAATCTGACATTTTGCAATTCACTCACAAATGTTGCCAAACTTCTGCAAACAATCTTCTGAAAGCTTTTTTGGTGGAAACGGATGGCTTTTTATCATCGGAAACAGAATTAGCCCTCGACGTCTGAACAACTTTAAAAAAAAAAAAATCCCTAAGCCGCGCGGTCACAAATTCAGCAAAAATCTGACGTTTTGCAATTCACTCACAAATGTTGCCAAACTTCTGCAAATGATCTTCTGAAAGCTTTTTTGGTGGAAACGGATGGGTTTTTATCATCGAAAACAGAATTAGCCCTCAACGTCTGAACAACTTTTTTTGAAAAAATCCCTAAGCCGCGCGGTCACAATTTCAGTAAAAATCTGACGTTTTGCAATTCACTCAAAAATGTTGCCAAACTGTTCCAAACGATCCCCTGAAAGCTTTTTTGGTGGAAACGGATGGGTTTTTATCATCGGAAACAGAATTAGCCCTCAACGTCTGAACAACATTTTTTTGAAAAAATCCCTAAGCCGCGCGGTCACAAATTCAGCAAAAATCTGACGTTTTGCAATTCACTCACAAATGTTGCCAAACTTCTGCAAACGATCTTCTGAAAGCTTTTTTGGTGGAAACGGATGGGTTTTTATCATCGGAAACAGAATTAGCCCTCAAAGTCTGAACAACTTTTTTTTCAAAAAATCCCTAAGCCGCGCGGTCACAATTTCAGCAAAAATCTAACGTTTTGCAATTCAGTCACAAATGTTGCCAGACTTCTGCAAACGATCTTCTGACAGCTTTTTTGGTGGAAACGGATGGCTTTTTATCATCGGAAACAGAATTAGCCCTCGACGTCTGAAAAACTTTTTTTTAAAAAAAATCCCTAAGCCGCGCGGTCACAATTTCAGCAAAAATCTGACGTTTTGCAATTCACTCACAAATGTTGCCAAACTTCTGCTAACGATCTTCTGAAAGCTTTCTTGGTGGAAACGGATGGGTTTTTATCATCGGAAACAGAATTAGCCCTCGACGTCTGAACAACTTTAAAAAAAAAAAATCCCTAAGCCGCGCGGTCACAATTTCAGCAAAAATCTGACGTTTTGCAATTCACTCACAAATGTTGCCAAACTTCTGCAAATGATCTTCTGAAAGCTTTTTTGGTGGAAACGGATGGGTTTTTATCATTGGAAACAGAATTAGCCCTCAACGTCTGAACAACTTTTTTTTTTGAAAAAATCCCTAAGCCTCGCGGTCACAATTTCAGCAAAAATCTGACGTTTTGCAATTCACTCACAAATGTTGCCAAACTTCTGCTAACGATCTTCTGAAAGCTTTCTTGGTGGAAACGGATGGGTTTTTATCATCGGAAACAGAATTAGCCCTCGACGTCTGAACAACTTTAAAAAAAAAAAATCCCTAAGCCGCGCGGTCACAATTTCAGCAAAAATCTGACGTTTTGCAATTCACTCACAAATGTTGCCAAACTTCTGCTAACGATCTTCTGAAAGCTTTCTTGGTGGAAACGGATGGGTTTTTATCATCCGAAACAGAATTAGCCCTCGACGTCTGAACAACTTTAAAAAAAAAAAAATCCCTATGCCGCGCGGTCACAAATTCAGCAAAAATCTGACGTTTTGCAATTCACTCACAAAGGTTGCCAAACTTCTTCTAACGATCTTCTGAAAGCTTTTTTGGTGGAAACGGATGGGTTTTTATCACTGAAAACAGAATTAGCCCTCAACGTCTGAACAACTTTTTTTGAAAAAATCCCTAAGCCGCGCGGTCACAATTTCAGTAAAAATCTGACATTTTGCAATTTACTCAAAAATGTTGCCAAACTGTTACAACCGATCCCCTGAAAGCTTTTTTGGTGGAAACGGATGGGTTTTTATCATCGGAAACAGAATTAGCCCTCAACGTCTGAACAACATTTTTTTGAAAAAATCCCTAAGCCGCGCGGTCACAAATTCAGAAAAAATCTGACATTTTGCAATTCACTCACAAATGTTGCCAAACTTCTGCAAACTATCTTCTGAAAGCTTTTTTGGTGGAAACGGATGGGTTTTTATCATCGGAAACAGAATTAGCCCTCGACGTCTGAACAACTTTTTTAAAAAAAAAAAATCGCTAAGCCGCTCGGTCACAATTTCAGCAAAAATCTGACATTTTGCAATTCACTCAAAAATGGTCCCAAACTGTTGCAAACGATCCCCTGAAAGCTTTTTTGGTGGAAACAGATGGGTTTTTATCATCGGAAACAGAATTAGCCCTCGACGTCTGAACAACTTTTTTTTAAAAAAAACCGTAAGCCGCGCGGTCACAATTTCAGCAAAAATCTGACGTTTTGCAATTCACTCACAAATGTTGCCAAACTTCTGCTAACGATCTTCTGAAAGCTTTCTTGGTGGAAACGGATGGGTTTTTATCATCGGAAACAGAATTAACCCTCGACGTCTGAACAACTTTAAAAAAAAAAATCCCTAAGCCGCGCGGTCACAATTTCAGCAAAAATCTGACGTTTTGCAATTCACTCACAAATGTTGCCAAACTTCTGCAAATGATCTTCTGAAAGCTTTTTTGG
>NW_028153322.1:0-4000 GCF_964106915.1 Podarcis gaigeae
CCAGCATCAGGGTCTTTTCCAGGGAGTCTTCTCTTCTCATGAGGTGGCCAAAGTACTGGAGCCTCAGCTTCAGGATCTGTCCTTTCAGTGAGCACTCAGGGCTGATTTCCTTAAGAATGGTTTGATCTTCTTGCAGTCCATGGGACTCTCAAGAGTCTCCTCCAGCACCAGAATTCAAAAGCATCAATTCTTCGGCAATCATCCTTCTTTATGGTCCAGCTCTCCCTTCCGTACATCACTCCTGGGAAAATCATGCCTTTAACTATATGGACCTTTGTTGGCAAGGTGATGTCTCTGCTTTTTAAGGTGCTGTCTCTGGCTCCATCTCCCTCAGCAACTACAGCACCTTCTGAAGATCATAGGATGGTTCACAGCATAGAGACATAAAGTGTCCTATTTTCCAGGGACAGTCCTGGGTTTACAGAAGCCATCCTGGTTTCTGATTTGATTCCACAAGGTCCCGTTTTTCCTGAAGACATCCCTATTTTTATCAGAGAAACTTTGGAGGGTATGGTAGGATGTCCTTATTTTTGTTGGAGAAATGTTGGAGGGTATGGAGTTATCTGACCCTTGAGCCATCTGAAAGCAATCTTGTATAGTTGTTTTTTAATGTTTAAAGTTATCCAACCCCTCAGCTATCTGAATTTTTTTCAAAATATTTTATATTTTATTATGTTTTTATATATGTTAGAAGCTGCACAGAGTGGCTGGGGTAGGGTTGCCATACAATGGTACCTCGGTTTCCAAACGTCTCCGTCGATGAACATTTCGGTTTTCAAACGCCATAAACCCGAAAGTAAATGCTTCAGTTTTTGAACGCGCCTTGGAAGTCGAACATAAAATGTGGCTTCCGTACTGAGTTTACCAAATTGAGTTTTCCGTTTTGAGGCGTCCATACTAAGTTTTTGGTTTTCAAACATTTCGGAACTCAAATGGTCTTCCAGAATGGATTACGTTCGAAAACTGAGGTACCACTGTATTTCAAAAAGTGAAAATCCACCAAAAGGAAATTTGCCAAAATCTACACTTCCGACATGGGTTGCCATACATCCAGATTTTTCCAGATATTTAACAATTTTTGTGCCTGGACACTGTTTCTGACAGCCAAATCTTAGCTATGTCCAGGAAATTCCAGATGAATGGAAATCCTAGGCTGGGGGAACCCAGTCAGATGGGTGAGGTATAAATAGTAAAATGATGATGATGATGATAATGTAGGACATCCCTATTTTCTTTGGAAAAATGTTGGAGGGTATGTAAAGATGCCATCTATAATACAGTGGAACCTCAGAAATGTAATCTGTTCTGGAAGACCATTCGACTTCCAAAATGTTCAACAACTGTGTCACAATTGCCAGTTGGCAGATTCCTTTTAAAAAATGGAGAAACGCGCCTCAGAAGCCGTTCAACTTCCGAGGCATGTTCAAAAATGGAAGCCTTCATCGGTGTTTGGGTTCTGAATTGTTCGGCTTCCAAAGCGTTCGACAACCAAGGTTCCACTGTATCATGATCAGGGCCTCACAGAATACACCAAATGCACACATAGGAGTGAAGGTCAGAAGAGAGCCCTCTCTTGTATGTTTCACCTGAGATGTGGCAAATCTACCTTGCTCCGCGCTCCTTCTCAAATGAGTGAAATCTGCAGAGGTGCAGATTGGGGTCTTCTCTGCAGTGACGACTTCTAGACGGAGAAAGCAGCCCAAGACGAATAGAAAGCTAAGCATTCCCTTGAACGGAAGCCTGAGATGTGTCTTCCTTAAAGCAGCAGCCATGCCAACTCCTTTTACCACATGATGGATCTTTTTTCGGCTGACTGACTCCAACTACAAAAGCTGAGGCCAGAGGCCATCTTGGCTGCAAGTCCTGGAAGACCTGCTCTCTGCCTTGCAGGCCTCTTCCCACCTGGCCTGGGAGGGCGGGACCATGACTGACTCCAGCTACGAAAGCTGAGGTTGCTGAACAGACTCTTGGGCTGGAGGTTTACGGGATTTTGTTGGGGGTGTTGCTCTTATTATAATTTATTTTATTTTTTGTGCATCTTTATTTTAGATGTTATGATTTATGTGGAAATTGTTTTAATTTGGCTGTGTGCTTTTTATGTTTTTTTATTGTTTGGACTACTTTTGTTATGTTTGTAATTATAATGTTGTAAGCTGCCTTGAGCATGGTTTTAACTGTGGAAAAGCAAATAAAATTATGTATGTCTGTATGTATTATTGATTTCCTTCTGCCAGTCTTTTTTTCCCCCCTTCTCGCCCGTTTCACTGAGAGATGGAATTACGCTAACTTTTTATTGCTGCTTTTGTATTTTTCATTTCAAAACCCTGCTTTGATTGAGTCAGTGTGTGCCTTTGCACGGTTGTAAGCCACCTCGAGTACAAATTTCTTGTGGAAAGGAGGTGATAGATAGATTGATGGATCAATAGATCAGGGCTGTCTCAAGACGTTTTGGCACCTGGGACAAAATGGTGCCTGACTCCCTGCCAGAGAAGAAGGGGTGAGTGAAGATCTATGTTGGGAACAAGGGGGAAATAAAGATCTACATCAGAATCTCCTGCCCTCGTGGATCCTGCCCCCTGAAGCAGTCACTTCACCTTGCCTCATGGGTGGGCCGGCTCTGAGACAGATAGATACATGTGTGTTCATGAG
Source organism: Podarcis gaigeae (assembly GCF_964106915.1). NCBI lineage: Eukaryota > Metazoa > Chordata > Lepidosauria > Squamata > Lacertidae > Podarcis > Podarcis gaigeae. The sequence continues at coordinate 2,650 of NW_028153322.1, forward strand.
TACAGTGGTGCCTCGGGTTACATACACTTCAGGTGACAGACGCTTCAGGTTACAGACTCTGCTAACCCAGAAATAGCACCTCGGGTTAAGAACTTTGCTTCAGGATGAGAACAGAAATCGCGCAGCAGCAGCAGGAGGCGCCATTAGCTAAAGTGGTGCTTCAGGTTAAGAACAGTTTCAGGTTAAGAACGGACCTCCGGAACGAATTAAGTATTTAACCCAAGGGTACACAGGATGCGGGTGGCGCTGTGGGTTAAATCACAGAGCCTAGGACTTGCCGATCAGAAGGTCGGCGGTTCAAAACCCTGTGACGGGGTGAGCTCCCGTTGCTCGGTCCCTGCTCCTGCCCACCTAGCAGTTCGAAAGCATGTCAAAGTGCAAGTAGATAAATAGGTACCACTCCGGCGGGAAGGTAAACAGCATTTCCATGCGCTGCTCTGGTTCGCCAGAAGCGGCTTAGTCATGCTGGCCACATGACCCGGAAGCTGTCTGCGGATGAACGCCGGCTCCCTCGGCCTATAGAGTGAGATGAGCGCCGCAACCCCAGAGTCGTATGCGACTGGACCTAACGGTCAGGGGTACCTTTAGCTTTACCTTTAGATGCTTAATTACTACTATAAGCTCTCATTCCTTCACGCACACAGCATTGTTATGAAGTGGTGAGCTTTCCGCCCCTCCACCACCTCAGGCCACCTCACCCACAATCTCTCAAGGGTCACATTCCCTCGTAAGGGAGCTTCTGAGGGCTGCATGCTAACAATGAGTAGAGCTCTCAGAGCCAACCTTCTCTTAGTCTCTCTCTCTCTCTCTCTCTCTCTCTCTCTCACACACACACACACACACACCACAAAGATTTTATGTAATGAGACCCGCTCCATAGCAAGCATGTCCCAGGTTCAATATCCAGTCCATCCAGCTAAAAGGACCAGGCTGCACAGAACTGGAAAATATCACTCAGCTTTAGACCTCGGAGACATGCTGCCAGTCTGAATAGATAGTACCTTAGTGCAGAATTCAGCGGCCATGTTGCTCACCGGCGCAAGACGGTTTGAGCATATTACACCGATCCTGGTCTGACTGAACTGGCTACCAATGAGTTTCCGGGCCCAATTCAAAGTGCTGGTTTTGACCTATAAAGCCTTAAGTGGCTCAGGACCGCAATACCTCAAGGACTGCCTCTTTCTGTATGAGCCTACCCGGACCCTGAGATCATCTTCTCAGGCCCTTCTTTGTGTTCCTCCTCCTCGAGAGGTCTGGAGGGTGGCAAAATGAGAACGGGGCCTTCTCTGCAGTGGCTCCCCGTCTGTCGACTGCTCTTCCCAGGGAAGTTCACCTGGAGTTTTCATTATAC
>NW_028153321.1:0-44441 GCF_964106915.1 Podarcis gaigeae
CCCTAACCCTAACCCTAACCCTAACCCTAACCCTAACCCTAACCCTAACCCTAACCCTAACCCTAACCCTAACCCTAACCCTAACCCTAACCCTAACCCTAACCCTAACCCTAACCCTAACCCTAACCCTAACCCTAACCCTAACCCTAACCCTAACCCTAACCCTAACCCTAACCCTAACCCTAACCCTAACCCTAACCCTAACCCTAACCCTAACCCTAACCCTAACCCTAACCCTAACCCTAACCCTAACCCTAACCCTAACCCTAACCCTAACCCTAACCCTAACCCTAACCCTAACCCTAACCCTAACCCTAACCCTAACCCTAACCCTAACCCTAACCCTAACCCTAACCCTAACCCTAACCCTAACCCTAACCCTAACCCTAACCCTAACCCTAACCCTAACCCTAACCCTAACCCTAACCCTAACCCTAACCCTAACCCTAACCCTAACCCTAACCCTAACCCTAACCCTAACCCTAACCCTAACCCTAACCCTAACCCTAACCCTAACCCTAACCCTAACCCTAACCCTAACCCTAACCCTAACCCTAACCCTAACCCTAACCCTAACCCTAACCCTAACCCTAACCCTAACCCTAACCCTAACCCTAACCCTAACCCTAACCCTAACCCTAACCCTAACCCTAACCCTAACCCTAACCCTAACCCTAACCCTAACCCTAACCCTAACCCTAACCCTAACCCTAACCCTAACCCTAACCCTAACCCTAACCCTAACCCTAACCCTAACCCTAACCCTAACCCTAACCCTAACCCTAACCCTAACCCTAACCCTAACCCTAACCCTAACCCTAACCCTAACCCTAACCCTAACCCTAACCCTAACCCTAACCCTAACCCTAACCCTAACCCTAACCCTAACCCTAACCCTAACCCTAACCCTAACCCTAACCCTAACCCTAACCCTAACCCTAACCCTAACCCTAACCCTAACCCTAACCCTAACCCTAACCCTAACCCTAACCCTAACCCTAACCCTAACCCTAACCCTAACCCTAACCCTAACCCTAACCCTAACCCTAACCCTAACCCTAACCCTAACCCTAACCCTAACCCTAACCCTAACCCTAACCCTAACCCTAACCCTAACCCTAACCCTAACCCTAACCCTAACCCTAACCCTAACCCTAACCCTAACCCTAACCCTAACCCTAACCCTAACCCTAACCCTAACCCTAACCCTAACCCTAACCCTAACCCTAACCCTAACCCTAACCCTAACCCTAACCCTAACCCTAACCCTAACCCTAACCCTAACCCTAACCCTAACCCTAACCCTAACCCTAACCCTAACCCTAACCCTAACCCTAACCCTAACCCTAAGCCCTAACCCTAACCCTAACCCTAACCCTAACCCTAACCCTAACCCTAACCCTAACCTAACCCTAACCCTAACCCTAACCCTAACCCTAACCCTAACCCTAACCCTAACCCTAACCCTAACCCTAACCCTAACCCTAACCCTAACCCTAACCCTAACCCTAACCCTAACCCTAACCCTAACCCTAACCCTAACCCTAACCCTAACCCTAACCCTAACCCTAACCCTAACCCTAACCCTAACCCTAACCCTAACCCTAACCCTAACCCTAACCCTAACCCTAACCCTAACCCTAACCCTAACCCTAACCCTAACCCTAACCCTAACCCTAACCCTAACCCTAACCCTAACCCTAACCCTAACCCTAACCCTAACCCTAACCCTAACCCTAACCCTAACCCTAACCCTAACCCTAACCCTAACCCTAACCCTAACCCTAACCCTAACCCTAACCCTAACCCTAACCCTAACCCTAACCCTAACCCTAACCCTAACCCTAACCCTAACCCTAACCCTAACCCTAACCCTAACCCTAACCCTAACCCTAACCCTAACCCTAACCCTAACCCTAACCCTAACCCTAACCCTAACCCTAACCCTAACCCTAACCCTAACCCTAACCCTAACCCTAACCCTAACCCTAACCCTAACCCTAACCCTAACCCTAACCCTAACCCTAACCCTAACCCTAACCCTAACCCTAACCCTAACCCTAACCCTAACCCTAACCCTAACCCTAACCCTAACCCTAACCCTAACCCTAACCCTAACCCTAACCCTAACCCTAACCCTAACCCTAACCCTAACCCTAACCCTAACCCTAACCCTAACCCTAACCCTAACCCTAACCCTAACCCTAACCCTAACCCTAACCCTAACCCTAACCCTAACCCTAACCCTAACCCTAACCCTAACCCTAACCCTAACCCTAACCCTAACCCTAACCCTAACCCTAACCCTAACCCTAACCCTAACCCTAACCCTAACCCTAACCCTAACCCTAACCCTAACCCTAACCCTAACCCTAACCCTAACCCTAACCCTAACCCTAACCCTAACCCTAACCCTAACCCTAACCCTAACCCTAACCCTAACCCTAACCCTAACCCTAACCCTAACCCTAACCCTAACCCTAACCCTAACCCTAACCCTAACCCTAACCCTAACCCTAACCCTAACCCTAACCCTAACCCTAACCCTAACCCTAACCCTAACCCTAACCCTAACCCTAACCCTAACCCTAACCCTAACCCTAACCCTAACCCTAACCCTAACCCTAACCCTAACCCTAACCCTAACCCTAACCCTAACCCTAACCCTAACCCTAACCCTAACCCTAACCCTAACCCTAACCCTAACCCTAACCCTAACCCTAACCCTAACCCTAACCCTAACCCTAACCCTAACCCTAACCCTAACCCTAACCCTAACCCTAACCCTAACCCTAACCCTAACCCTAACCCTAACCCTAACCCTAACCCTAACCCTAACCCTAACCCTAACCCTAACCCTAACCCTAACCCTAACCCTAACCCTAACCCTAACCCTAACCCTAACCCTAACCCTAACCCTAACCCTAACCCTAACCCTAACCCTAACCCTAACCCTAACCCTAACCCTAACCCTAACCCTAACCCTAACCCTAACCCTAACCCTAACCCTAACCCTAACCCTAACCCTAACCCTAACCCTAACCCTAACCCTAACCCTAACCCTAACCCTAACCCTAACCCTAACCCTAACCCTAACCCTAACCCTAACCCTAACCCTAACCCTAACCCTAACCCTAACCCTAACCCTAACCCTAACCCTAACCCTAACCCTAACCCTAACCCTAACCCTAACCCTAACCCTAACCCTAACCCTAACCCTAACCCTAACCCCTAACCCCTAACCCCTAACCCCTAACCCCTAACCCCTAACCCCTAACCCCTAACCCCTAACCCCTAACCCCTAACCCTAACCCTAACCCTAACCCTAACCCTAACCCTAACCCTAACCCTAACCCTAACCCTAACCCTAACCCTAACCCTAACCCTAACCCTAACCCTAACCCTAACCCTAACCCTAACCCTAACCCTAACCCTAACCCTAACCCTAACCCTAACCCTAACCCTAACCCTAACCCTAACCCTAACCCTAACCCTAACCCTAACCCTAACCCTAACCCTAACCCTAACCCTAACCCTAACCCTAACCCTAACCCTAACCCTAACCCTAACCCTAACCCTAACCCTAACCCTAACCCTAACCCTAACCCTAACCCTAACCCTAACCCTAACCCTAACCCTAACCCTAACCCTAACCCTAACCCTAACCCTAACCCTAACCCTAACCCTAACCCTAACCCTAACCCTAACCCTAACCCTAACCCTAACCCTAACCCTAACCCTAACCCTAACCCTAACCCTAACCCTAACCCTAACCCTAACCCTAACCCTAACCCTAACCCTAACCCTAACCCTAACCCTAACCCTAACCCTAACCCTAACCCTAACCCTAACCCTAACCCTAACCCTAACCCTAACCCTAACCCTAACCCTAACCCTAACCCTAACCCTAACCCTAACCCTAACCCTAACCCTAACCCTAACCCTAACCCTAACCCTAACCCTAACCCTAACCCTAACCCTAACCCTAACCCTAACCCTAACCCTAACCCTAACCCTAACCCTAACCCTAACCCTAACCCTAACCCTAACCCTAACCCTAACCCTAACCCTAACCCTAACCCTAACCCTAACCCTAACCCTAACCCTAACCCTAACCCTAACCCTAACCCTAACCCTAACCCTAACCCTAACCCTAACCCTAACCCTAACCCTAACCCTAACCCTAACCCTAACCCTAACCCTAACCCTAACCCTAACCCTAACCCTAACCCTAACCCTAACCCTAACCCTAACCCTAACCCTAACCCTAACCCTAACCCTAACCCTAACCCTAACCCTAACCCTAACCCTAACCCTAACCCTAACCCTAACCCCTAACCCTAACCCTAACCCTAACCCTAACCCTAACCCTAACCCTAACCCTAACCCTAACCCTAACCCTAACCCTAACCCTAACCCTAACCCTAACCCTAACCCTAACCCTAACCCTAACCCTAACCCAAAAACTCCTTGTATTTGTTAGGCACCGCTTGCAACATGCCCAAGTTCAGCTGTGGTCCATCCTCGTGCCCCTCATCTTCCAAGTCCGCCAGGATGCAGTGTTCTGCGCAGTAAGAGGAGCCGAAGGTCAGTTGCCGCTGGTACCAAGCTAATGCCGGGCTGTGCCTATCCAGCCAACTCATTCCCAACACTATGGGCGTGTCTGACAGGCGGGTGACGTTGAAGCTGATGACCTCACGGTGGTTTCCAATGCGCATCACCATTGGCGGCGTCTGCTGTAGCACTTGCCCTCCCAGTAGCTCCCTGCCGTCCACTGTGACGACTTTCAGAGGTACCGCCGCTGGCAGAAGGGCTATGCCATGTTGCTGGATGAACTGCATGTCTATAAAATCTGCATTGCTCCCCGAGTCGATGGTGATGGGAATTTCCACAAGTAGCCCATTGGGGAGCTGAAGGGATGCGGTGAGCTGCACTACTGGTTTGGGTGGGAGGGGGTCGGTGGGCTGTAAGATCCCTGGGGATTGCTTCACTGACTTGTCTGGCTGGTCCCCAGAGACGCCATCTCCAGCCAGACAGTGGAGTTTTCCTGCTGCGACTCCCTCTGCTGAATTGCGTCTGTTACTGTCGCTGCGGCTGCAGTATGCTTGTGAAACCGCTGGGGACACTCTTTTGCCATATGCTGAGCACTGTCGCAGATGTAGCACTTCCTGGTTCCTCTAGGAGGCTTCATCTTGACTGCTCCCGGAGTTAGGGCTCCGACTGTGGAGTGAGCCTTAGCACCACCTATCTCCATCGGCTCCTCTCCCCCTCCCAGCGGAGGCATGGATCGAGCGCGCGCCGCCTCCTTGGGGAAGGGAGGCAGTCCTCTCGCTGGCGTGCGTCCCAAATGCCCTTCCTCCTTGCCCCAAGGGCGTCCTTCCAACCGAACCCCAATGGAGAGTGCCCGTTCCACCACGTCCTTGGTGGTTTGGGGTCTTCCCCCCCTTGCGATCTCGTCTTTCACAGCTCCGCTCAACCCCTCCCAGAACAGGTCTCTGACGGCAGGCGATTCTTTCTCCCAGGCTAGTACATTCACCAATCCGAAAAAACGTGAATGATATTGCCTCACAGTGGCTTTACCTTGTCTTAGTCCGTGAATCTCCCTCCTAGCGATATCCACATCAATCTCAGATAAAAAACACGCATCCATCACTTTAATGAAGGCAGCCGCATTTTGGAGGGCTGGATCCTTGTCTCTCCATAGATTGCGCAGCCACGATTTTGCCTCCCCCCGTAAATGCGAAATAATAAATCCCACTCTCTCTTCCTCATTTTTAAAGTCTTTGTCCAGCAGCTGCAATGCATAAATTACATCTGCTCTGAAGTTAGGATACTCCTGCAGGTCCCCATTGAAGTGAGATACCAGGCTCCCTCCTCTGTTTCCCAGCCCAATCCCTTCTGGTCTGGTGGCGGGTAGCCTCTGTGTACTTAGCACTTCTAACCTGGTTCGCAGATCCTGGCAGGCAGCAGCTGCTTCCTGTTCTTTCTTTCTGGAAGCCGCAATTTCTGCAGTCAACTGCGTCACTGCGTTTTGCAAACTCGCTATCCTCTCTTCGGTAGTCATTTCCCTGTTTTTCGTGAGCTCGCGAAGCACCAATCTTCACCCCTCGCTGCTTTCCCGCACTCCACGAGGTTGCAAAATTGGTGAAAATGGAGAGGGGACTTACTGTCAGGACTGCCGCTAGGTCCCAGCTCACAGAGGACCAACGCCCAGTGGATATTATATACAAAAGTCTTTATTGAAGTTTAGTTTCCATTTCCAAGCTCTGGGCGCGCAGGCCCACGTCTTAACGCTAGACCGGCTAAGTCCCCTCTGACTCACTGCTCCACCCACACCAGTTTAAGATTCTAGCCCGGCTCCACCTCTTGCGCTGCTCTTTCCTGCGTTGGGTCCTTCTGCCCTCTGGGGTTCCCTCCTTCCTGGACTCCTCTGACGCGGAGCCTCCTGAGTCTTGCCCCTCCCTCCGGCGGGCTTTAGGACCTGGCTCCCTTCCCGGGCTCCCCGCTGTGCCGCGCTCCTGTACATTTGAACTTGGCGCGCGCGCCCAGCCGGTGACTTTCCTTCTGAACGTTTCCCCGCTTCCTGATGTGGGTGTTGCCAAACCTGACTCCTCTCCTCCCTCTGGTGGTGAGGACACTGGTCCCGACTCCTGGGACTCCCCCTCCCCACTGCGCTCTGGTGGAGACGCTGGCCCTGATCTCCAGCTGCTGTTCAGGGACTCCCCGCTGGCCCCTCCCTCTTGAGGTTTCTCCCTTGGAATCTCCCTTGCTCTGGCCACCGGCGCTCCCTTCTGTGAGTCCTCCGATTCGCTAGAGAGGCTTGTGGAATAACTCTGGCCACTGTCACTGCCTGCGCCCCCCTCGTACTCCTCCTCCTCACTCTCCATTTGCTCCCCCTCCTGTGTCTCTCCTTCTGAACCCCTGACAGTGGATTCATCCGGGAATCGAAAGCAGTGGGGGGCAGTCCTGTGTTCTTTGTAAAGAAGAAGGACACGCCCCCAAAAAGACTCATTGTGGATTACAGGTTCATAAACAGTATGACCAAGCCCAAGGCCTTCCCCATGCCCAAGATAGATGATCTCCTAGCAACGGTGAGGAAGGGGAAGATCTTCACCAAATTGGATCTGCGTGGAGCGTATAACCTCATACGCATCCGGGAGGGCGATGAGTGGAAGACGGCCATGTTCACGCCTCTGGGCACGTATGAATACAGAGTTATGCCGTTTGGTCTCCAAAATGGATCTCACGTATTTCAAGCCTTTATGCATCACGTGCTAGCGGGACTCCTCTACAAGACATGTGTGTGTTTCCTCGACGACATCTTGATCTTTTCGGAGACGGAAGAGGCCCACGAGAGGGACGTAAAGGAAGTCCTGCAAAGACTACGGGAGAACAGGCTCTACGCCAAGTTAGAGAAGTGCCAGTTTGATGTGACGGAGGTGGATTTCCTGGGCTACAAGCTGTCCGACAAGGGGCTGGCCATGGACAGCGTCAAGGTCCGCGCGGTGTTGGACTGGAAGAGCCCACGCAATCGGAAGGAAGTCCAGAGATTCGTCGGCTTCGCCAACTTCTACCGCAAATTCATCAGAGGTTTTGCAAAGGAGACAGCAGCGATCACGGACACTCTGAGTTCCAAGAAGAAGAGGTTCGTGTGGACGGAACAGGCGGAGCGCTCTTTTCGGAAGCTTAAAAGCCTTTTCGCCTCCGAGGAGCAGCTGCTGCACGTGAATCCAGGCAGGCCCATGCGAGTGGAGACCGACGCGTCAGACAGGGCGGTTGGAGCTGTACTCCTGCAAGAAGATCCACATGGAAACTGGAGACCCGGTGCCTTTTACTCCCGAAAGCTCAGCAAGGCGGAGCAAAACTACACCATATGGGACAGGGAGCTGTTAGCCATTCACGCAGCTTTCAAAGCGTGGCGACACTTCCTCATAGGAGCCAAGCTCACAGTACAGGTCCGCACGGATCACAAGAACCTAGAGTATTGGCGCACGGCGAAGCTCCAAAGCCAGAGACACATGCGCTGGGCGGAATTCTTCGCGGATTTCGACTTTCGGATAGAGTACATCCCAGGAGATTCCAACGTTATAGCCGATGCGCTATCCAGGAAACCGCAATATCTCGATGAAGCGGCGCCAGTAGCAGCCAAGCACATTTTCGCACCGCAGGCGTGGTCGTGCGCTGCCATCGCAGTAGATCTGGACGCGGTGCGACGCGCGTTGCAAGTGGATCAGTTCGCACAGTCCAAAATGGAGGAGTTGCGCAGAGGTGTGCAGAGTGGAGAAGAGTTCCAACTGCGCGACGGACTGCTAACTCGCAAAGGTGCCCTCTACGTGCCAAGCGACGAGCTTCGCGCAAAGGTTCTGCAGCAGTTGCACGACGCCCCCAGTGCTGGCCACTTCGGTAAGGAGAAGACAATAGAACTGGTGGCAAGGGACTTTTGGTGGCCCCGGATGCGCGGAGAGGTAGCGGATTACGTCGCCAGGTGTGACACTTGTCAGAGGTTCAAGCCAGTACACCAGAAGCCAGCGGGGCTGTTGGAACCGCTGGAAACGCCACAGCAACCGTGGGAGAGGGTAGCCCTGGACTTCGTTACTGACCTGCCCAGCTCCAGAGGGAAGACGGCGGTACTGGTGGTTGTGGACCTGTTCACCAAGATGGCGCACTTCATTCCGTGCGCAAAGGTGGCGACGGCGGAGCAGACTGCCAAACTCTTCATTGATCACGTGTTCAAGGTGCATGGGCTGCCGCAGTCCATCCTGTCCGACAGGGGGCACCAGTTTGTTTCCAATTTTTGGCAGAAGCTTTTAGGTATCCTGAACGTCAAGATCAACCTTACGTCGGCGAGACACCCACAGACCAACGGCCAAGCTGAGAGGGTCAACGCGATCATGCAGCAGTACTTGAGATGTTACGCCAATCAGCGACCCGCAGCTTGGGTGGACTACCTGCCGATGGCAGAGTTTGCCTATAACAACACGAAGCACGCGTCCACGGGGGTGACGCCGTTCTTCGCGAACAACGGTCGGCATCCCAGAACCTTCCCGGGGTTCGGGGCACCGAGAGAGGGGGTGCCGCAAGAAGCCGACCAGTTTGCAGCGGAGCTGCAGGAGGTGCACGAAGAGTTGCGGAGACATTTGGAGCTGGCCAAGCAAGCATATAAGGTGCAGGCAGACAAAAACAGGAGAGCGGGGGAGGAGATCCAGGTGGGGGACTGGGTGTGGTTAGCCGCCCAAGCCATGCCAGCCAAGTCGTTGGCCAAGAAGAAGCTAGGGCACAGGCAGTTAGGGCCGTACCAAGTGGAGGCTAAGATCAACCCTGTAGCCTTTCGACTAGCCCTCCCCGAAGGTTCCAGAGTGCATCCGGTATTTCATAGGTCGGTGCTCACCCCCTACAAGGCACCGCACAGGTTTCAGGAGTCTGAAACAGTCCCGCAACTACACACTAAGTCACAGGAGAGGGAGAGGGCGCCTAGGGCCGAACCACTCAACGAGGTCACAGAAATCCTGGACTCGAGATGGGGGGAAGAGGGGGTAGAATACTTTCTAGCTACAGAGGGCACTCCAGCCAGTGCCAACGGTTGGGTGCCGGGCTACGCTTTAGACGAACCTCTTCTAAAAGACGAGTTCCATGCCCTTTTCCCGCATAGACCCATGCCAGCCGAGTACTTTGATGACTGGCTCTTTACGCCCACACTCTCAGGCAGTACTTTCCGGGGTTTTTCTTCAGCCGAGGAGAGAACGCCAGAATCTAGCCCGCCCAGGGGATCGTGCTCAGGGGTGGACACAGAAACCTCCTATTGGTGGGACGAGCAACCAGAGGAGGACTGGCGCAGGAAATGGCTCACGGGACCTTGGCCGGCAGCACCAGACGAGGTACCAATGGAAGAGGGAGAAGAGAACACTTTGGGTCAAGAACCCGAATTCGAACACTCATACACCGAACTGCAAGCAGAGGATATGGAGGTACACAACCTGTATCCTGCATCCACCTCCGAAGAGCTGCAGCTCCTACAACCTGCACCCGATGGGCGGGAGGGGGGAAGGGGGGGCTTCGAGGGGGGGATGGATGTCAGGGTTTCAGGGACAGAGAGCGAGGGGGAGGGGTCCCAGGGTGACGAGGAAGAGGACGACGACGACCCGAGGTTGTCAGTGAGTCCGTCAAGTGAATCCGAGGATTCCCAAAAGGGAGCCCCCCTGGTCAGGCCAAGGGGCAGTAGAGAGGGAAGCAGTCAGAAGCAGGGGAACGAAGAGGGAATCCCCAGTGGGGGTTGGAGATCGGGACCGGCCTCTCCGTCGGAACGGAGTGAAGGGGGTGGAGTTACCAGTGTGTCAGAAGGAGCAGAACAGGGAGCAGAGAGGGGAAGGAGTTCGGAGCAGAACGTCCTGCCGGAAGGGGAGGAGTGTAGTACCGAGAGTAGCGTAACGGTCGAAAGGAAGGTCAGAGGCAACGTACGCGCGCCAAGTTCAAATGTGGAGGCGCGCGGAAATGAGGAGAGCCCTGAGGAGGAGCCTGGTCCCAAAGCACGAAGGAGGGGGGAGCAGGCGTCAGAAGACTCAGCTTCGGGGGAGTCCCGAAGGGAGGGAGCACAGGGGGGCAGGAAGACCCTGCGGAAAAGGAAGTAGAGGAAAAGGTGGAGCAGTACAAGCCTCTTAAGCTGGTGCAGGGGCGGGACTGACTCAGAGGGGACTTCAAACATCGAAGGGTAACAGATGCTGAGCCACGGAGCCTGGACGTAACGACAACAATGTTCTTCAATAAAACCTTTTGTATATAACTTGGACTGGATTTTGGTCTCTTGTGAGCTGGGACCTCGGGTGGCTCTGACACTAACCCTAACCCTAACCCTAACCCCTAAACCCTAAACCCTAAACCCTAACCCTAACCCCTAAACCCTAAACCCTAAACCCTAAACCCTAAACCCTAAACCCTAACCCTAACCCTAACCCTAACCATAACCCTAAAACTCTAACCCTAAAACCCTAACCCTAAAACCCTAACCCTAACCCTAACCCTAACCCTAAAACCCTAACCCTAAAACCCTAACCCTAACCCTAACCCTAACCCTAACCCTAACCCTAAAACCCTAACCCTAACCCTAACCCTAACCCTTAGGGTTAGTTTTAAGTCTTGTCAATGGAAATGTGAGATCCTTATTGTCAGAGTTTCAGGGACAGAGAGCGAGGGGGAGGGGTCCCAGGGTGACGAGGAAGAGGACGACCACGACCCGAGGTTGTCAGTGAGTCCGTCAAGTGAATCCGAGGATTCCCAAAAGGGAGCCCCCCTGGTCAGGCCAAGGGGCAGTAGAGAGGGAAGCAGTCAGAAGCAGGGGAACGAAGAGGGAATCCCCAGTGGGGGTTGGAGATCAGGACCGGCCTCTCCGTCGGAACGGAGTGAAGGGGGTGGAGTTGCCAGTGTGTCAGAAAGAGCAGAACAGGAAGCAGAGAGGGGAAGGAGTTCGGAGCAGAACGTCCTGCCGGAAGGGGAGGAGTGTAGTACCGAGAGTAGCGTAACGGTCGAAAGGAAGGTCAGAAGCAACGTACGTGCGCCAAGTTCAAATGTGGAGGCGCGCGGAAATGAGGAGAGCCCTGAGGAGGAGCCTGGTCCCAAAGCACGAAGGAGGGGGGAGCAGGCGTCAGAAGACTCAGCCTCGGGGGAGTCCCGGAGGGAGGGAGCACAGGGGGGCAGGAAGACCCTGCGGAAAAGGAAGGAGAGGAAAAGGTGGAGCAGTACAAGCCTCTTAAGCTGGTGCAGGGGCGGGACTGACTCAGAGGGGACTTCAAACATCTAAGGGTAACAGATGCTGAGCCACGGAGCTTGGATGTAACGACAACAATGTTCTTCAATAAAACCTTTTGTATATAACTTGGACTGGACTATGGTCTCTTGTGAGCTGGGACCTCGGGTGGCTCTGACAGTAAGTCCCCTCCCAAAGAACGCAAAATTTTTTTTTGCAAAGCTCACAAACGGTGACAGCCATGAGTGCGGAGGATCAGCTGACAGCACTGCGAACTACAGTTTCCGAACTCACCGCTGCAGTCCTTGCGTCTCAGAAGAAGCATGACGAAATGGAGAAGCGCTGCCAAGACCTGCAAACAAGGTGGGAGCGTGCAAACAGGGAAGGGTTCCCAGGGTCCAGATCAGAGGGCATTGGACTTGGAAGGCGGGGGGGCAGCCTAGTCACCCACTTCGATGGGAACCTGAAGCACTACCCCAGTTTCAGAGCAGACGTTTTGTATGCATTGCACTTGCTTCGTCATGACTTTAAAGATGAGGAGGAGAAAGTGGGGTTTATTGTTTCTCACTTGTATGGGGCGGCCAGAGACTGGTTGCGCAATTTGTGGCGTGAAGATGGCCCTGCCCGCCGCGATTCTGATGAATTCATTAAAGCGATGGATGCCTGCTTCCAGTCAACCGTAGATTTGGATCTTGCACGCAGGGAGATATTTGGACTGCGGCAAGGCAAAGCCACTGTGCGTCAGTACCATTCCAGATTTTTTGCTTTACTGACTGCGTTACGCTGGGAGAAAGACTGCACACCTGTGAGGGATTTGTTCTGGGAGGGTCTCAGCGATCCCATAAAGGACGAACCTGCCAGGGGAGACAGACCTCAGACCCTGGAGGAGGTGGTGCAGAGGGCTCTGGCGATTGTGATACGTCACGAGGGACGTCCTTGGCACAATGAGGAAGAACGTCAGGTGCGTCCACCAGCGAGGACGTCTTCTTTCATCCCCAGGGAGTTCAGTCAGCCACATCCCTCGCCGCTGGGGAGGCAGGGGGAGGAGCCGATGGAACTTGGTGGTGCTAAGGCTCAAGCAACAGCCAGAGCCCCAGCTTCCGGTGCAGTAAAGGCGAAGCCTCCTAGAGGGACCAGGAAGTGTTACGTTTGCGACAGTGCACTGCACATGACGAAAGAGTGCCCCCAGAGGCTCCAGAAACACACTGCAGCTTTAGCAACGGTAGCAGCAGAAGTGATCCAAGGAAGAGGAGTCTCAGGGAAACGAAAGTGCCTGGCTGTAAGCACGAATGCTGGGGCTCAGCCAGGCGGATCTATAGAACAGTCCCCAGCGTCTTTGCAACCCACAGACCCTTTACCACCCAAGCTAGCGGTGCAGCTCACCGCAACACTTCAGTTGCCAAATGGGACCACCCTAGAAGTGCCCCTCACGATCGATTCTGGGAGCAACGCCGATTTCGTGGGGATGCAATTCGTCAAGCAGCATCGCATAGCGCTTCTGCCCGCCACAACGCCTCTGAACGTAGTCACGGTGGATGGCAGGAAATTGCTTGGAGGGCAAGTTGTGCAACAGACACCTCCCATGGTGATGCGGATAGGAGATCACCGAGAAGTCATTAGCTTCAATGTCACCCACCTGTCTGACACGCCTATAGTATTAGGCATGAGTTGGCTGGAGAGACACAGTCCTGCTGTAGCGTGGTACCAACGCCAGATCACCTTTTGCTCATCGTACTGTGCTCAAAATTGCATCCAGTCCTGCCAGGAGGAGGGGGCTGAGCACCAGCTGCAACTTGGCATGGTGCAGGCAGTACCTAGCAAGTACGAAGGGTTCCTGGAGGTTTTCTGTGAGAAGGAAGCTGACCAGTTGCCGCCCCACAGACCTTATGATTGTGCCATCGACCTGGTGCCGGGGGCGCAGTTGCCGACTGCAAAACTGTATTCCATGTCTGAGGACGAGATGCAAGAGCTCAGGGAGTTCATAGAGCACAATTTGAAGCGTGGATTCATCCGGGAATCGAAAGCAGTGGGGGGCAGTCCTGTGTTCTTTGTAAAGAAGAAGGACACGCCCCAAAAAAGACTCATTGTGGATTATAGGTTCATAAACAGTATGACCAAGCCCAAGGCCTTCCCCATGCCCAAGATAGATGATCTCCTAGCAACCGTGAGGAAGGGGAAGATCTTCACCAAATTGGATCTGCGTGGAGCGTATAACCTCATACGCATCCGGGAGGGCGATGAGTGGAAGACGGCCATGTTCACGCCTCTGGGCACGTATGAATACAGAGTTATGCCGTTTGGTCTCCAAAATGGATCTCACGTCTTCCAAGCCTTTATGCATCACGTGCTAGCGGGACTTCTCTACAAGAAATGTGTGTGTTTCCTCGACGACATCCTGATCTTTTCGGAAACGGAAGAGGCCCATGAGAAGGACGTAAAAGAAGTCCTGCAGAGACTACGGGAGAACAGGCTCTACGCCAAGTTAGAGAAGTGCCAGTTTGATGTGACGGAGGTGGATTTCCTAGGCTACAAGCTGTCCGACAAGGGGCTCGCCATGGACAGCGTCAAGGTCCGCGCGGTGTTGGACTGGAAGAGCCCACGCAATCGGAAGGAAGTCCAGAGATTCGTCGGCTTCGCCAACTTCTACCGCAAATTCATCAGAGGTTTTGCAAAGGAGACAGCAGCGATCACGGACACTCTGAGTTCCAAGAAGAAGAGGTTCGTGTGGACGGAACAGGCGGAGCGCTCTTTTCGGAAGCTTAAAAGCCTTTTCGCCTCCGAGGAGCAGCTGTTGCACGTGAATCCAGGCAGGCCCATGCGAGTGGAGACCGATGCGTCAGACAGAGCGGTTGGAGCTGTACTCCTGCAAGAAGATCCACATGGAAACTGGAGACCCGGTGCCTTTTACTCCCGAAAGCTCAGCAAGGCGGAGCAAAACTACACCATATGGGACAGGGAGCTGTTAGCCATTCACGCAGCTTTCAAAGCGTGGCGACACTTCCTCATAGGAGCCAAGCACACAGTACAGGTCCGCACGGATCACAAGAACCTAGAGTACTGGCGCACGGCGAAGCTCCAAAGCCAGAGACACATGCGCTGGGCGGAATTCTTCGCGGATTTCGACTTTCGGATAGAGTACATCCCAGGAGATTCCAACGTTATAGCCGATGCGCTATCCAGGAAACCGCAATATCTCGATGAAGCGGCGCCAGTAGCAGCCAAGCACATTTTCGCACCGCAGGCGTGGTCGTGCGCTGCCATTGCAGTAGATCTGGACACGGTGCGACGCGCGTTGCAAGTGGATCAGTTCGCACAGTCCAAAATGGAGGAGTTGCGCAGAGGTGTGCAGAGTGGAGAAGAGTTCCAACTGCGCGACGGACTGCTAACTCACAAAGGTGCCCTCTACGTGCCAAGCGACGAGCTTCGCGCAAAGGTTCTGCAGCAGTTGCACGACGCCCCCAGTGCTGGCCACTTCGGTAAGGAGAAGACAATAGAACTGGTGGCAAGGGACTTTTGGTGGCCCCGGATGCGCGGAGAGGTAGCGGATTACGTCGCCAGGTGTGACACTTGTCAGAGGTTCAAGCCAGTACACCAGAAGCCAGCGGGGCTGTTGGAACCGCTGGAAACGCCACAGCAACCGTGGGAGAGGGTAGCCCTGGACTTCGTTACTGACCTGCCCAGCTCCAGAGGGAAGACGGCGGTACTGGTGGTTGTGGACCTGTTCACCAAGATGGCGCACTTCATTCCGTGCGCAAAGGTGGCGACGGCAGAACAGACTGCCAAACTCTTCATTGATCACGTGTTCAAGGTGCATGGGCTGCCGCAGTCCATCCTGTCCGACAGGGGGCGCCAGTTTGTTTCCAATTTTTGGCAGAAGCTTTTAGGTATCCTGAACGTCAAGATCAACCTTACGTCGGCGAGACACCCACAGACCAACGGCCAAGCTGAGAGGGTCAACGCGATCATGCAGCAGTACCTGAGATGTTACGCCAATCAGCGACCCGCAGCTTGGGTGGACTACCTGCCGATGGCAGAGTTTGCCTATAACAACACGAAGCACGCGTCCACGGGGGTGACGCCGTTCTTCGCGAACAACGGTCGGCATCCCAGAACCTTCCCGGGGTTCGGGGCACCGAGAGAGGGGGTGCCGCAAGAAGCCGACCAGTTTGCAGCGGAGCTGCAGGAGGTGCACGAAGAGTTGCGGAGACATTTGGAGCTGGCCAAGCAAGCATATAAGGTGCAGGCAGACAAAAACAGGAGAGCGGGGGAGGAGATCCAGGTGGGGGACTGGGTGTGGTTAGCCGCCCAAGCCATGCCAGCCAAGTCGTTGGCCAAGAAGAAGCTAGGGCACAGGCAGTTAGGGCCGTACCAGGTGGAGGCTAAGATCAACCCTGTAGCCTTTCGACTAGCCCTCCCCGAAGGTTCCAGAGTGCATCCGGTATTTCACAGGTCGGTGCTCACCCCCTACAAGGCACCGCACAGGTTTCAGGAGTCTGAAACAGTCCCGCAACTACACACTAAGTCACAGGAGAGGGAGAGGGCGCCTAGGGCCGAACCACTCAACGAGGTCACAGAAATCCTGGACTCGAGATGGGGGAAAGAGGGGGTAGAATACTTTCTAGCCACAGAGGGCACTCCAGCCAGTGCCAACGGTTGGGTGCTGGGCTACGCTTTAGACGAACCTCTTCTAAAAGACGAGTTCCATGCCCTTTTCCCGCATAGACCCATGCCAGCCGAGTACTTTGATGACTGGCTCTTTACGCCCACACTCTCAGGCAGTACTTTCCGGGGTTTTTCTTCAGCCGAGGAGAGAACGCCAGAATCTAGCCCGCCCAGGGGATCGTGCTCAGGGGTGGACACAGAACCCTCTTATTGGTGGGACGAGCAACCAGAGGAGGACTGGCGCAGGAAATGGCTGACGGGACCTTGGCCGGCAGCACCAGACGAGGTACCAATGGAAGAGGGAGAAGAGAACACTTTGGGTCAAGAACCCGAATTCGAACACTCATACACCGAACTGCAAGCAGAGGATATGGAGGTACACAACCTGTATCCTGCATCCACCTCCGAAGAGCTGCAGCTCCTACAACCTGCACCCGATGGGCGGGAGGGGGGAAGGGGGGGCTTCGAGGGGGGGATGGATGTCAGGGTTTCAGGGACAGAGAGCGAGGGGGAGGGGTCCCAGGGTGACGAGGAAGAGGACGACGACGACCCGAGGTTGTCAGTGAGTCCGTCAAGTGAATCCGAGGATTCCCAAAAGGGAGCCCCCCTGGTCAGGCCAAGGGGCAGTAGAGAGGGAAGCAGTCAGAAGCAGGGGAACGAAGAGGGAATCCCCAGTGGGGGTTGGAGATCGGGACCGGCCTCTCCGTCGGAACGGAGTGAAGGGGGTGGAGTTGCCAGTGTGTCAGAAAGAGCAGAACAGGAAGCAGAGAGGGCAAGGAGTTCGGAGCAGAACGTCCTGCCGGAAGGGGAGGAGTGTAGTACCGAGAGTAGCGTAACGGTCGAAAGGAAGGTCAGAAGCAACGTACGCGCGCCAAGTTCAAATGTGGAGGCGCGTGGAAATGAGGAGAGCCCTGAGGAGGAGCCTGGTCCCAAAGCACGAAGGAGGGGGGAGCAGGCGTCAGAAGACTCAGCCTCGGGGGAGTCCCGGAGGGAGGGAGCACAGGGGGGCAGGAAGACCCTGCGGAAAAGGAAGGAGAGGAAAAGGTGGAGCAGTACAAGCCTCTTAAGCTGGTGCAGGGGCGGGACTGACTCAGAGGGGACTTCTAACATCTAAGGGTAACAGATGCTGAGCCACGGAGCTTGGATGTAACGACAACAATGTTCTTCAATAAAACCTTTTGTATGTAACTTGGACTGGACTATGGTCTCTTGTGAGCTGGGACCTCGGGTGGCTCTGACACTTATTATTACAGAGAATTTTTTTAATGGATTTTGCCTCTTCCTCCAGCTCATTATCTTAATTCAGCTTGCCTTATTGCATCCTTTGTGGCTTTCTATTTCCAATACAAATATCTCTCTCTCGAGCTTTTGCTGTACGAACAGTGACTAATAACTTCTTCCCTATCCCCATTGCATTTAGGAAACTTTTGCAGACTTTTAATAAGGTCCCTCTTGTTGTACCTTTTATAACAACTTCTCATTAGTAAACTTTGCAAACTTCAATACCCTTGATAAACAATTATTTTTGTGCCACAAACTTCCTTTCTCCACTCTCTGCTTTCTGTTGGTACTTCTTGAAGAGTTGTGGCTGAATATTGCCCTCCAGGGAATAGCCACAGTGTCAGGGACTGATGGGACTTGTGGTCCATAACATCTGGATGTCACCACACTGCCAGGAGTGGTGCACCTGTGGCCCTCCAAATATTGCTGGATTACAACTCATATCGCTCTTGACCATTGGCCATGAGTCCTGGTGCTGCTAAGAGTTGTAAACTAACAACATCTGGATTCTTACTGTTTCACCAGTCCTCCCCTCAAGTCCCTTTGACTATGCAGGTCATACTCCATGCCGTTTCCACCACAATGTACAAAGTTCTATCGTATGCCTGAAATAAGTAAGCCTTAATTCACAGTGGGAAAGGTCACTCCCCTCACAACCAGGGTCCAGCTCAATTAGGAGGAAAGTACCTTTCCAGCCCTATAAACCAGCAGCTCAAAAGCCCATAGAGACTCTGCCATTGAGGGCAACTTCTGTGTAGGAGAAGTCTCAGGTTATGTCTGTGCAACCTATCAGAGGACAGTACATAAGCTGGCAAGTGGCACGGTCTTCCTGTTTCTGCAACTGCTCCATAGGGCCCAGACCTCTGGACAGCTGTCTAGAGGCCAGATGTCAGGAACGTGCTGCCCACCCCCACCCCCAGCACTCAGGGAGAGTCAACTTTGGAAACTGAGCTGAGTGAGGAAGAGATTGACTTTGTAGGTGAGAGCTGTCTCTCTGATTTTAGAGAGAGCGGCACTGGGCCCCTCCTTTCCAGAGAAGAAGCAGTTACCGGTAGTTCACAAGGGGAGGAAGAGTTGGACTCTGGCCAAGGCGTTGCCATGCAGCCATCAGATAAGACACTGTCAGAGGCTGAGTATTCTGAGGAAGAGGTAGCTCAGCCCTTCAGTCCTAAAACGAAGCGTTTAGAGAGACTCTGAGAGCAACGGAAGGGAAAGAGATGAAAGGAGGTTTTGGGCTATTTTTAAATATATTTGGCAAGGGGGAAAACCCAAGAATAAAATATAAAATATTGATAGATGCAAAAGAAAGAGGAGGTTTTTCCCTGCCAGATATGGGATTATATTATGAGGCACCTTGTCTTTGCTGGTTGAAGGAATGGACGACACTAGAGAATTCACATATTCTAGACTTAGAAGGTCATGATAATATTTTTGATTGGCATGCTTATTTATGGTATGAAAATGTTAAAGTTCATAAAGGATTTACAAATCATATAATTAGGGGGGGAAATGTATAGAGTATGGGATAAATATAAGAATCTATTAGAGGTAAAAACACCTATATGGCTCTCACCATTGGAAGCAATAGTGGTAAAGAAATAAAATATCTTAGAAGGATGGACAACGTATAGAAACTTATTAAAACAAGAAGGAGGCGAGTATAAATTAAAAGAATTTAAGGAATTATCAGGGAAACTAACAACTTGGATGCAATATCATCGTTTGTATGAAATATGTAAGAAGGATAGGTGTCAGGGGCTCAGGAGCAGAGGCACAGGAGAGGGAGGAAATGGAGAGCAAGGGGGAGGAATCCGAGGGGAGCGTAGGCGGTGACAGTGGTCAGAGGGATTCCATGAGCCTCTCCATCGAATCGGAAGATTCACAGAAGGGAGCGCTGATGGCCAGGGCAAGGGGGGTGCCAAGGGGGAAACCCCAGAAGGAAGGGGCCAGCGGGGACTCCCAGAGCAGCAGTTGGAAATCAGGACCAGCTTCCCCACCAGAGCGCAGTGGGGGGGAGGAGTCCCAGGCATCGGGACCAGTGTTCTCACCACCAGCGAGAGGAGATGAGTCAGGAGTGACCACGCCTCCATCGGAGAGCGGGGAAACGGTCAAGAGGAAAGTTACCGGCTGGGCGCGCACGCCAAGTTCAAATGTATAGGCGAGTGGCACAGCAGGTAGCCCGGATAGGGAGCCAGGTCCTAAAGCCCGCCGGAAGGAGGGGCAAGACTCAGGGGGGTCAGCGTCAGAAGAGTCCAGAAAGGAGGAAACCCCAGGGGGCAGAAGGACCCAGAGGAGGAAAGAACTACGGAAGAGGTGGAGTAAGGTTAGAGTCTTAAACTGGTGTCTAGGAGGCGGAGACTCAGATGGAGCTTCGCCGGTCTAGGTTTTAAGACGTGGAGTTGCACGCTGTGGTTTGGAAATGGAAACTAATCTTCAATAAAGACTTTTATACGTTATTACTGACTAGCGTTGGTCCTCTGTGAGCTGGGACCTAGAGGCAACTCTGACAGTAAGCTCCATCTCCAAAAATAAAACCTCGCAACGTGAGTGGACGCAGCGAGGGGCGAAGATTGGTGCTTCGCGAGCTCACGAAGGCAGGACAAGATGACTACCGAACAACAAATAACAGCCCTGCAAAACGCAGTGGCGCAACTTAACTCGGAAATACTGGCATCCAGGAAGAGGGAAGAAGAATCCGCTGCTGCCTGCAAGGATCTGCAAATCAGGTTGGAAATATTGGCTAAACAGGGGGCGCCGGGAACCAGACCAGAGGGGATTGGGCTGGGAAAGAGAGGAGGCAGCCTAGTGTCGCATTTCGATGGGAATCTGCAGCAGTATCCTAACTTCAGAGCAGACATGGTTTTTCGCCCTAGAATTGCTGGAGAAGGACTTTAGAGATGAGCAGGAGAAAGTAGGCTTCATACTAACGCATCTCCACGGAGACGCCAAAGCGTGGCTGCGGAATCTGTACCGAGATAAAGACCCAGCCCTCCAAAATGCGAAAGCCTTCCTTAAGGCGATGGATGCGTGCTTTTTATCAGAGATTGATGTAGATATTGCCAGAAAAGAGGTACATGGATTGAAACAGGGCAGAGCCACTGTAAGGCAATATCACTCCCGCTTTTTTGCATTGGTCAACGCGCTGGGATGGGAGAAAGATTCAGCTGCCGTCAGGGACCTGTTCTGGGAGGGGTTGAACGGGGCTGTGAAAGACGAAATTGCGAGGGGGGAGCGACCCCAGACCACTAAAGACGTGATCCAGAGAGCGCTGACGATTGGGGTGAGGCTGGAGGAACGTTCCTGGAGCAAGGACGAAGGGCGTTGGGGACACACGCCAGCTAGATCACCTCCTTTCTTTCCCAGGGAAACAGCGTGCGCTCAATCCACGCCCCCACTGGGAGGAGGAGAGGAGCCGATGGAGTTAGGTGGTGCCAAGGCTCAGTCAGCAGCCAGAGCCCTAACGCCGGGAGCAGTCAAACCGAAGCCTCCTAGAGGGAATAGGAAGTGTTACATCTGCGACAGTGCTCAGCATATGGCGAAAGACTGTCCCCAGAGGATTTGCAAGCACACTGCAGCCTCAGCGACAGTTATGGAATTAGTTCAGCAGAGTGAGCCACAGCAGGGAAACGGCGGAGTCTGGCTGGAATCAGAGGCACTGGGGCCCAGCCAGACAAGTCAGTGAAGCAGTCCCCAGGGATCTTACAGCCCACAGACCCCCTCCCACCCAAACCAGTGGTGCAACTCACGGCATCGCTTCAGCTACCCACTGGACTCACCATGGAAGTCCCTATTACCATTGACTCTGGCAGCAATGCAGACTTTATAGGAGTGGATTTGATCAAGCAACAAGGCATAGCGCTCCTGCCTGCCATGATGCCCCTGAAAGTAGTGACAGTCGACGGCAGGGACTTGCTGGGGGGACAGGTGGTACAGCAAACGCCGCCAATGGTTATGCAAATTGGAAATCACCGCGAAGTCATCAGCTTCAACGTCACCCAACTGTCGGACACGCCCATAGTACTGGGCATGAGTTGGCTGGACAGGCACAGCCCGGCATTAGCATGGTACCAGCGTCAATTGACCTTCTGCTCCTCCTACTGCGCAGAACACCATCCTCGCTAACCAGGAAGATGAGGGGCACGAAGATGGACCACAGCTACACTTAGGCATGTTGCAAGCGGTACCCAACAAGTACAAAGAGTTTTTGGAGGTCTTCTGCGAGAAGGAAGCGGACAAGCAGCCTCCCCATAGGCCCTACGACTGCAAGATTGACCTCCTGCCGGGGGCGACGCTGCCGACGGGGAAACTGTATTCCATGTCTGAGGATGAACTGCAGGAACTCAGGGAGTTCATAGACCACAACTTGAAGCGGGGATTCATCCGAGAATCCAAGGCAGTGGGGGGCAGTCCCGTGTTTTTTGTGAAGAAGCGGGACACGCCCCAAAAGAGGCTTGTAGTTGATTACAGAATTTTGAATTCGAAAACCAAGCCCACAGCCTTCCCCAAGCCCAAGATCGATGACCTGCTGGCGACGGTGAGGAAGGGTCACATCTTTACCAAGTTGGATCTACGCGGAGCGTACAATCTCATACGCGTGCGGGAGGGCGACGAGTGGAAGACGGCCATGTTTACGCCGCTAGGCACCTATGAATATAGAGTTATGCCGTTTGGATTACAAAATGGTTCCCACTGTTTTCAAGCCTTCATGCACCACGTCTTAGCGGGTCTCCTCTACAAGAAGTGCGTCTGCTTCCTGGACGACATCCTGATCTTCTCAGAGTCGCAGGAGGCCCACGAGAGAGATGTCAAGGAAGTCCTGCAGAGGCTGAGGGAGCACAGGCTTTATGCCAAGCTGGAGAAGTGCCAGTTCGACATGACGGAGGTGGATTTTCTGGGCTACAAGCTGTCCGACAAGGGGCTCGCCATGGACAGCGCCAAGGTCCGCTCGGTGCTGGACTGGAAAAGCCCGCGCAATCGGAAGGAGGTCCAGAAGTTTGTCGGCTTTGCCAACTTTTATCGCAAGTTTATCAAGGGTTTCGCTATGCAAACGGCGGCCATCACCGACACCCTCAGCTCCAAGAAGAAGAAGTTCATCTGGACGGAGCAGGCGGAGCAGTCCTTTCAGAAGCTCAAGCGTCTCTTCGCGTCCGAAGAACTTCTGCATGTGAACCCCAGCAAACCCATGAGGGTTGAGACGGATGCCTCCGACCGAGCCGTGGGGGCGGTCCTGTTGCAGCAAGATCCGCAAGGGGACTGGAGGCCGTGCGCTTTCTACTCCAGGAAACTCAGCAAGTCGGAGCAGAACTACACCATCTGGGACAGAGAGTTGCTGGCCATTCATGCCGCAGTCAAGGCGTGGCGGCACTTCCTCATCGGAGCCAAACACACAGTGCAGGTCCGCACGGACCATAAGAACTTGGAGTACTGGCGCACGGCAAGGTTCCTGAACCAGAGACACATCCGCTGGGCGGAGTTCTTTGCAGATTTCGACTTCAGGAAAGAATACATCCCGGGAGACAACAACATTATGGCGGATGCGCTATCCAGGAAACCGCAGTATCTCGAGGAAGAGGCACCGGCGGCGGCCAAGCACATTTTCGCACCGAAAGCGTGGGCATGCGCCTCAGCCACGGTGGACCTGGACGCAGTACGTCGCGCGCTGCAGACGGACTCCTTCGCACGAGCCAAGATGGAGGAGGTGCGCAGCGGCACAGCGAAGGGCGACGAGTTCCAGATACGCGACGGACTGCTCATCCACAGAGGGGCCCTCTACGTGCCGGGAGACGACCTCCGCGCGAGAGTACTGCAACAGTTACACGACGCGCCCAGCGCTGGGCACTTAGGCAAAGAGAAGACTGTGGAATTAGTAGCCAGAGACTTTTGGTGGCCCAAGATGCGGGGAGAAGTCGCGGATTACGTCAATAGGTGCGACACCTGCCAAAGGGCCAAGCCAGTACACAGGCCGCCGGCGGGACTGTTGGAACCGCTACAGACCCCGCTCGAACCGTGGGAGAGGGTGGCCCTGGACTTTGTCACCGATCTGCCCAGCTCGAGGGGCAAAACAGCAGTACTCGTGGTAGTAGACTTGTTCACCAAGATGGCCCACTTCATTCCTTGCGCGAAGGTGGCCACAGCGGAGCAGACCGCCAAGCTGTTCATAGACCACGTGTTCAAAGTGCACGGCCTACCACGGTCTATCCTGTCCAACCGGGGGCGCCAGTTCATCTCCAGCTTCTGGCAGAAGCTGATGGGCATCCTGAACGTCAAGGTCAGCCTAGCGTCGGCAAGACACCCGCAGACCAACTGACAAGCGGAGAGGGTCAACGCCATCATGCAGCAGTACCTGAGATGCTACGCGAACCAACAGCCCTCGACCTGGGTGGACTACCTACCACTGGCTGAGTTTGCCTACAACAACACGAAGCACATGTCCACAGGGGTGACACCGTTTTTCGCCAACAATGGGCGGCATCCCAGAACCTTCCCAGGTTTAGAGAAAGTGGGGGAGGGGGAGCCGCAGGGAGCAGAGGCCTTGGCAGCAGAGTTACAGGAGGTCCACGAGCAACTCCGAAGGCAGTTAGAGCTAGCAAAACACGCGTACAAAATGCAGGCAGACAGACACAGGAGAGTTGGGGAGGACATCCAGGTGGGGGACTGGGTCTGGTTGGCAGCCCAGGCAGTGCCGGCTAGATCGTTAGCTAAGAAGAAGCTCGGACACAAGCAGATAGGCCCTTACCAAGTCGAGGCACAGATCAACCCAGTGGCCTTCCGGTTGACACTCCCGGAGGGATCCAGAATGCACCCGGTCTTTCATAGATCAGTGCTCACGCCCTACAAGGCACCTCACAGGTTTCAGGCGCCAGGGACAGCACCAGAACCGCTCAGGGAAGCGCCCACGAAGGGGGGTTCACCGAGAGGGGAGCCACTCAACGAGGCCACAGCGATTTTAGACTCGAGATGGGGGGAGGAAGGGATTGAATATCTCCTTGCCAGGGAAGACACCCTGGTCAGCGCCAACGGGTGGGTACCGGACTATGCCGTGGAGGAGCAATGGCTCAAGGACGAATTCCATGCACTTTTCCCACACAGGCCCATGCCGGCAGATTATTTCAACGAATATCTTTTCACACCCACACTCTCAGCCAGCACGTTTCAGGGGTTCTCTTCAGCTGAGGACACGACGCTAGAGACTAGCTCTCCAGAGGGATCGCTCTCAGGGTTTGGCACAGGGGGCTCCTATTGGTGGGAGGATCAACCTAACGTGGGGTGGCGCAGAGAACTGCCGAGAGGGCCATTGCACGCAGCATCACCCCAGGCGACAGGGGAAGAGGGGGTCATGGGCGAGTTGGGGGAAGATCCCGGGTTTGAACACACCGCCCAGGAGATGGAAGCAGAGGAGATCGCCGTCGACGAGACCATGGAGGACTTCCCGGACTTATCCGGCTGGCTGCACGCCACGGGGGACGAACTGTATCCTGCACTCACCCCCACAACACTGGAGCACCCAGAACCCGCACCGGAAGAGGGGGAGGGGGGAAAGGGGGGCTTCGAGGGGGGGATGGATGTCAGGGGCTCAGGAGCAGAGGCACAGGAGAGGGAGGAAATGGAGAGCGAGGGGGAGGAATCCGAGGGGAGCGTAGGCGGTGACAGTGGTCAGAGGGATTCCATGAGCCTCTCCATCAAATCGGAAGATTCACAGAAGGGAGCGCCGATGGCCAGGGCAAGGGGGGTGCCAAGGGGGAAACCCCAGAAGGAAGGGGCCAGCGGGGACTCCCAGAGCAGCAGTTGGAAATCAGGACCAGCTTCCCCACCAGAGCGCAGTGGGGGGGAGGAGTCCCAGGCATCGGGACCAGTGTTCTCACCACCAGCGAGAGGAGATGAGTCAGGAGTGACCACGCCTCCATCGGAGAGCGGGGAAACGGTCAAGAGGAAAGTTACCGGCTGGGCGTGCGCGCCAAGTTCAAATGTACAGGCGAGCGGCACAGCAGGTAGCCCGGATAGGGAGCCAGGTCCTAAAGCCCGCCGGAAGGAGGGGCAAGACTCAGGGGGGTCAGCGTCAGAAGAGTCCAGAAAGGAGGAAACCCCAGGGGGCAGAAGGACCCAGAGGAGGAAAGAACTACGGAAGAGGCGGAGTAAGGTTAGAGTCTTAAACTGGTGTCTAGGAGGCGGAGACTCAGATGGAGCTTCGCCGGTCTAGGTTTTAAGACGTGGAGTTGCACGCTGCGGTTTGGAAATGGAAACTAATCTTCAATAAAGACTTTTATACGTTATTACTGACTAGCGTTGGTCCTCTGTGAGCTGGGACCTAGAGGCAACTCTGACAATAGGGTATGAGGGTTTTGGGGAAAACATCACAACTGGAGAGAGACCTGTTGGAGTGTTATGTAAAAGTGTTGTCTAAAATGTACAAATTATTATTGGATTGAGAGACAAAGGGTGAGCAAGTAAAATTCTCAATGATACACTGGGTAATAGATATTGGTGATAATATACATATGGAAACCTGGAAACAACTGTGGAATACGGATATAAAACTTACAGCATGCTATGATCTAAATGAAAATTATATGAAAATGATATATCAATGGTATTTAACACCAAATAAATTGGCAAAAATGTATAAATCAAAATCAAATAAGTGTTGGAAATGTAAAGAGAAAGAAGGAATGGATACAAAAACTTATGGAATATGAAGAAATGACAAAACGGGGAAAATAAGAAATCAAGACAAAAAACTTTTTATAAAAGAATGGAAATGGTTTATGGAATATTTACAAATGAACTGTAAACAGATAAGAACATTGGCAGAATTATTGTTATTACCTACAGTTTTATAAGAGTATATATTTTAAGTAGATTTTAAAAATGGGTAAATTGAATGAATTTGGAATATGAAGAAGACATTAAAAACAAATTTATGGAACTGCTGAAAGAGAGGGGAGGAAGTCAGATGGGGAAATCTTAAAAGGATTGTAAAATTAATGAAATGTATAAATCTGAAAAATATATTTACATTTAAAAAGGGGCAAAGAGACAGAGCTTTGATACAAGAATACAGTGATACCTCGGTTTACGAACTTAATCCATTCCTGAAGTCCGTTTTTAAACCGAAACCATTCTTAAACCGAGGCGTGCTTTCCCTAATGAGGCTTCCCGCCGCCAGTGCCCTTCCACTGTTCAGATTCCAAGGTAAAGTTCTCAAACCAAGACATTATTTCCGCTTTTGTGGAGTTTGTAAACCAAATCGTTCTTAAACTGGACTGTTCTTAAACCGAGGTACCACTATACAAGTTATTTGTAGTCTAAGTTATTATACTTATGCTTGGATAAGAAATTATGCATCTAACTCAAGGTAATTTTTATTGTTCTAAATTGTTTTGAGGTTAAGTTCTATGAGTAAAGCTTTTGAACCATATTTTTGGACTGGAAAATTTTTATTTCAATACAAGAGTCAGTTTTTGCTCACCCAGTGCCTTCTACATGTGCCATATTAATAATCTCAATAGATAGGTAAAGGTTAAGTCCAGTCAAAGGCAACTATGGGGCGCTCGTGTCGCTTCAGGCCAAGGGAGCCGGTGTTTGTCCACAGACAGCTTTCCAAGTCATATGCCCAGCAGGACTAAACCGCTTCTGGTGCAATGGGACACCATGACAGAAACCAGAGCTCACTGAAATGCTGTTTACCATCACAGCAGTACCTATTTATCTATTTGCACTGGTGTGCTTTTGAACTGCTACGTTGGCAGAAGCTGGGACAGAGCAACAGGCGTTCACTCCGTCGCATGGATTTGAACTGCCAATCTTCCAATCAGCAAGCCCAAGAGGCTCAGTGGTTTAGACCACAGTGTCACCCACTTATCCAGGGCTGTCAAAGTGGGACAGTTGTAGAGTCAGAATGCACAAGTGGATTTGATAGGGGATACCATTTCTTAAAGAAATGGGAGTGCCTGATCACCTCATCTGTCTCCTGAGAAATCTCTATGTGGGACAAGAAGGGTTAGGGGTTAGGGTTTGGGAAAGGACTGCATATAAGTTAAATAAGCAGGGAGACAATATACAGTCTTGTCGTCCTCCTTTCCCAATTTTGAACTAATCAGTTGTTCCATATCCAGTTCTAACTGTAGCTTCTTGTCCCACATAGAGATTTCTCAGGAGACTGATGAGGTGATCAGGCACTCTCATTTCTTTAAGAACTTATCATAATTTGTTGTGGTTGACACAGTCAAAGGCTTTGGCATAGTCAATGATGCAGAAGTAGATGTCTTTCTGGAACTCTCTAGCTTTCTCCATAATCCAATGCACGTTTGCAATTTGGTCTCTGATTCCTCTGCCTCTTCTAAATCCAGCTTGCACTTCTGGGAGTTCTCGGTCCACATACTGCTTGAGCCTGCCTTGTAGAATTTTAAGCATAAACTTGCTGGCATGTGAAATAAGTGCAATTGTGCAGTAGTTGGAGCATTCTTTGGCACTGCCCTTCTTTGGGATTGGGATGTAGACTGATCTTCTCCAATCCTCTGGCTACTGCTGAGTTTTCCAAATTTGCTGGCATATTGAGTGTAGCACCTTAATAGCATCATCTTTTAAAATTTTAAATAGTTTAGCTGGAATATCATCACTTCCACTGGCCTTGTTATTTGCAGTGCTTTCTAAGGCCCTTTTGACTTCACTCTCCAGGATGTCTGGCTCAAGGTCAGCAACAACACTACGTGGGGTGTACGAGACATCCATATCTTTCTGGTATAATTCCTCTGTGTATTCTTGCCACCTCTTCTTGATGTCTTCTGCTTCTGTTAGGTCCTTACCACGTTTGTCCTTTATTATGGTAATCTTTGTACGAAATGTTCCTTTCATATCTCCAATTTTCTTGAACAGATCTCTGGTTCTTCCCATTCTGCTGTTTTCCTCTATTTCTTTGCATTGCTCGTTTAAGAAGGCCTTCTTGTCTCTCCTTGCTATTTTTTGGAAATCTGCATTCAATTTCCTGTGTCTTTTACTATCTCCCTCGCATTTTGCTTGCCTTCTCTCCCCCGCTATTTGTAAGGCCTCGTTGGACAGCCACTTTGCTTTCTTGCATTTCCTTTTCATTGGGATGGTTTTTGTTGCTGCCTCCTGTATAATGTTACGAGCCTCCATCCATAGTTCTTCAGGCACTTTGTCCACCAAATCTAAATCCTTAAACCTGTTCCTCACTTCCACTGTGTATTCATAAGGGATTTGATTTAGATTGTATCTTACCGGCCCAGTGGTTTTTCCTACTTTCTTCAGTAAGAACATGTAAATATGCGTCTACCATGTGGCAGTCAGGGCTGTGAAGAAAGGCTCATTTTGCAACTCACATTATGTCCTCTAGTTGAGGCCAGGAGTTATCTCAGACAGTCCAGAGGTTGCTGACTCTGGAGCTCTCAAAGATCCACTGTGACCAACTGGCTATGCCACCCTTCTGATCAGAGAGCCCAAGAGGCTCCACAGCATCACCCACACCACCTCAATGTGGCTCATTAATCACTAGGAAACAGGTGTGAGCAAAATAATTACCTCTGGTCTAATGAGCAAAGCTGCAGGAATGAAGAATGGATCTTCCTGCATGACCCACATAAGCGTTCTCCACAAAGCTATTGGGCTCCTGAGGTTCTTTGAAAAGGAATGTAAATATCTCCCCAACCCACCCACACATCCTAGTATTTTCCTTTCTCAAATACAAGTTTCAAATCAACAACCTTTAGTGATGAAAATGTTTAATGTGAACACTATTTATCATAGCAAAATCCAAAATGTCACTATATGAAGATCGAATTGACTGGATTTGATGCAATTTCAATAATTTTGAAGTTAAATGGGATTCTTACAGCTTCCTCTTCCTCTTCGACACTTCTTTAGACTGCACTTAGGATTGTACACATTACAGAGGATCTCAGTCTTTTGTCAAATTGGGAGATCTAAATTTAGGTAAGCAATACGATCTTTGCAATTGATATAACCTATGCCTTTGCAATCTATTCCAGCTCAGAAATAAGCTTAATTGAAATCCAATGGGGCTTACTCCCAAGTAAATGGTTATGATTGCAGTCTTAATGTACTTTTAGGGTTGCATTGCTGTCTTTCTTCTGATCTAACCAGTTTATTCTAAGCTGTTTTTCCTTTCTAAATGCCCCTATTTTTCTACCTTTGGCACATAAATCCGCATGTGTGGACACCATGGTTGAACTAGGCTGCAACAGCATAAAACTGGGAATTCCATTTTCAAATACTAATGAGCACAGGAGGTTGCTTTATATTAAGTTGGTCCATGTAGCTCAGTGTTGTCTACGGTAATTGACAGTGGCTCTCCAGGACTCCAGACAGGGGTCTCTCCCAGCAGATACTCTGCCACTGAGTCATGACCTGAGTTAACAATCCACACGTTTAATTGCTTTTCTATGGAATTTCTTGCTAGCACTGTACCCTGAGGATTGCATAGACAAAAAAAATAAATACAGTGACAAAATAATAATCAGTAAACCATAAGAAGAAGAAGAAGAAGAGTTTGGATTTGATATCCCGCTTTATCACTACCCGAAGGAGTCTCAAAGCGGCTAACATTCTCCTTTCACTTCCTCCCCCACAACAAACCCTCTGTGAGGTGAGTGGGGCTGAGAGACTTCAGAGAAGTGCGACTAGCCCAAGGTTACCCAGCAGCTGCATGTGGAGGAGCAGAGACGCGAACCCGGTTCACCAGATTACGAGACTACCGTGCCTAACCACTACACCACACTGGCTCTACACCACAACATACTATAAAAAAGAAGACAGATAGCAACAAATCATGCAAAAGGCTGGGCTGGATGAATCCCTAGCTGGAATTAAGATTGCCGGAAGAAATATCAACAACCTCAGATATGCAGATGACACAACCTTGATGGCAGAAAGTGAGGAGGAATTAAAGAACCTTTTAATGAGAGTGAAGGAGGATAATACAAAATATGGTCTGAAGCTCAACATCAAAAAAACTAAGGTCATGGCCACTGGTCCCATCACCTCCTGACAAATAGAAGGAGAAGAAATGGAGGCAATGAGAGATTTTACTTTCTTGGGTGCCATGATCACTGCAGATGGTGAGAGCAGCCACGAAATTAAAAGACGCCTGCTTGTTGGGAGAAAAGCAATGACAAACCTAGACAGAGTCTTAAAAAGCAGAGACATCACCATGCCAACAAAAGTCCATATAGTTAAAGCCATGGTCTTCCCAGTAGTGATGTATGGAAGTGAGAGCTGGACCATAAAGAAGGCTGATCGCCGAAGAATTGATGCTTTTGAATTATGGTGCTGGAGGAGACTTTTGAGAGTCCCATGGACTGCAAGAAGGTCAAACCTATTCATTCTGAAGGAAATCAGCCCTGAGTGCTCACTGGAAGGACAGATCCTGAAGCTGAGGCTCCAATACTTTGGCCACCTCATGAGAAGAGAAGACTCCCTAGAAAAGATCCTGATGTTGGGAAAGATGGAGGCACAAGGAGAAGGGGATGGCAGAGGACGAGATGGTTGCATAGTGTTCTCGAAGCTACCAGCATGAGCTTGACTAAACTGTGGGAGGCAGTGGAAGACAGAAGTGCCTGGCATGCTCTGGTCCATGGGGTCACGAAGAGTCGGACATGACTAAACGACTAAACAACACAACAAAGCAACAAATACAGGAAATACGCAGAAGGAATTGTGGAATAACACCACCAGATAATCCAGAAAGCTGATGCTACAACTTTTTTATTATTATTTAAAAAATCACTAACTTAATGGAAATTAATGGACTATCTTTTTATATCAGCTCATATATATCTGCATGTTCAGTGTGTGTGTGTGTGTGTGTGTAGTAGTAGTAGCCTTATGGATATATTTGGTGAGTTTTAAAATCTTAGTTTATCAGAATAAGGTTCTCGGTCTCATTAGAAATTATAAAAACAACGTATTGAATTTGTAATGCAATTGGTCATCAATAGTTAGCCACTTGGCCAATCTATATAGACAACAGGGGGAGCTGACCTGGAATAAATACAAGTGGCCTTGATCCCTGGGGGGTGTCAAAAACACAATTGGTCTCTAGTCATTGTTTGCCCCATCGGGTTGATATATGGCCATCATTCTAGACAGATATACATCACTATGTTTCAATAATTTTATTCACATTTCAATTGTATGTTGA
This sequence comes from Podarcis gaigeae, assembly GCF_964106915.1. Lineage (NCBI taxonomy): Eukaryota > Metazoa > Chordata > Lepidosauria > Squamata > Lacertidae > Podarcis > Podarcis gaigeae. Next base: position 31,854 of record NW_028153321.1, read on the forward strand.
TGTTTTTTGTGGGATTAAATGTTGCTGTTTTGTAGCCATTTTATCAACACTTTATATACAATTTTTGCTCTTGCCCAATTCTGTGTAAAGCTAGCAACTTCTGTTTAACAATGACTCCCCTTTCCATGACTCTCAGTGTTCCTTAGGTACATAGAAAGCTGCTTTACTGTAGTGAGTCAGACCATTGACCAATCTGCCTCAGTAAAATGGCTTTCCAGGGTTTCAGACAAGTTCTGCAACTTCATTCTCCATAGCAGATGGCAGGGCTGTTCAAGGGGATCTTGGCTGACCTCCTGGCAGTGGAGTTACTGGTGCCTACCAGGAGCGAGAGGGAGAGGTGGCAAGGGCAGTCAGTGCAGTGCAAACGCAGCACTGGGAGTGCAGGATTGGCTCACTCATTGTGTTTGCTAGAGTTGCCATATGTCTGGAATTTGCTGGACATAACTGGCATTCGGCCCTCATAAACAGCATCCGGGCGGAAATCTGCAATGGCCAGGGAATCCAGACATAGGGCATCCCATTTCAGAAGTTTTTGAAATATGGCAATCCTAGTGTTTGCAGACCTCCCCACTGCTTTGCCCCTCCCAGAAATGGGAACTGTGGGAACTGTGCTGCTGGGAAGTCAGGTCAGTTATAATATAGGGTTGCCATACGTCTAGGAATTCCTGGACATGTCCTCTTTTCGGGGTCCTACATGCCCATCCAGGGGGAACTTTCACATTTTACAGTAAATGTCCTGGATCTGGGGTTTAAAAAAATGTGCGGGGTGTGTGTGCTCTGGTTCAGGCTTTGGTGTGGGCACAGGTGACCCAGGCTCTGGCTCTGGCCTGGCGGGGGGGGGGGGCTATCGGGCGATGGCCCTAAAAAACCTCAAGAACTTTTTGTGCCCATATTTCTTGAAATATGGTAACCCTAGTATAATAAGTTATCAAACTAACAGCAGCACTGACTGATTTCAGTGGGATCTAATTGTGCATAAATGAGTTGGAAAGCAGCCCGCGAACTTGGACATTCCTGGCTCTATGCCTGGATTACAAGGGGGTGGATGCTTCTTAGAGAAACCTCTGACTGTGCTTCTAAACACATTGACCTTTCTTCCCTGCAGGAGATACCAGTCACAGAACGCCATGGGACTTGCAAATGAGACTATGGTGACAGAGTTCATCTTGATTGGATTATCCGAATACCCCAGAGCTCAAACCATCTTCTTCCTCTTCCTCTTGGTAGTCTACCTCACTAGCTTTCTTGGTAATGGCCTCATTATCATGCTAATCATTGTGGACCCCAGGCTTCATACTCCCATGTATTTCTTTCTGTGTGCTCTATCTTCTATAGACATCGCCCTCATCAGCAATACAGTTCCAGAGGTCTTGGTCAACTGCTTCATTTACAGGCCTACAATTTCCTTCTACAGATGCCTTTCCCAGATGTACATTGGTCTATTACTTGTCTCCACTGAGTGTGTCCTGCTTGCGCTCATGGCATATGACCGCTTTGTGGCTATATGCCAGCCCTTGCACTACATGAAGATCATGAGCTGGAAATTTTGCCTTTGCCTCGTGGCTGCATCTGTGGGCTTTCCTTTCCTGATAACTCTGATCAATGCACTGTTGCGGCCTACTGACTTCTGTGGACAAAATGTCATCAATCATTTTGCATGTGAACTGGAGTCGTTCCTCAAACTGGCTTGCTCTGACATTCATGCTAGTGAGCTCTTTATGCAAGCTGCCAGCATCTCTATTTTAATACCTCCCTTTGGTTTCATAGTTGTGACATATGGGCGCATAGGCCTGGCTGTACTGCGCATCCGTTCAGCACAGGGTCGCAAGAAAGCCTTTTCCACCTGCAGCTCTCACCTTGCTGTCGTCAGTGTCTTCTATGGCACAATCATGATCATGTACTTGAGGCCACAAGGGAAATCAGTTTCTGAAAAGGACAAGCTCATATCTGTAGCATATGGAGCTTTGACACCTATGCTCAACCCTTTGATCTACAGCCTGAGAAACAGGGATGTGAAGGGTGCCCTTTGGAAACTGGCTGGAAGGAAAATATCAGAATAAGTATCAAATGGATTGCATTTGATAGTGGGCAATTTCTGATAACAAGAGGAAGTTGTGGTAAAGAAGAAGAAGAGGAGGAGGAGGAAAGGGAGGAGTTTGGACTTGATATCCTGCCTTTCACTCCCTTTAAGGAGTCTCAAAGTGGCTAACATTCTCCTTTGCCTTCCTCCCCCACAACAAACCCTCTGTGAGGTGAGTGAGGCTGAGAGACCTCAGAGAAGTGTGACTAGCCAAAGGTCACCCAGCAGCTGCATGTGGAGTAGCGGGGAAGCGAACCCGGCTCACCAGATTACCAGTCCATCGCTCTTAACCACTACACCACACTGGCTCTCTCAGTGGGACAGATTACACCCTCACTGTAGAGTTGAAGCAAATTAACGTTTCCTGTTCAGCCTAAGTAATTTATGTGATAAAAATTGTGAAGGTTCCCAAGTCTGACAACCAGGCAGACACCTTTGCTGCTCTATGGAAAGCCTCCCAGCTTAACTATGCCTTCAAAACTTGGGAACACATGAAAAAAGAGATATGCTTATTCAGTATAAGAGAAAGCTAGTTGAGGAGGAACAGTGTGAAGTTGTTCTTTTGTTGAACAAAATATTCCAATGTGACCAATATTGTCTGTCCTGAGGAATGCTTAGCTTTGATATACAGAAGCAAACCAGTTTTCAGTCTCATTTCTGTTCTTATTGGAATTCCCCAGCATCTTTACTCTTCCCACAGCTCTATTTCCATGTCCAGGAGCGGAACATGTTTGCTCAGCCCACAGAGGTGGCCAGAGATAACTGCCCCAACCTTCCTTCCCAGTGCCTGCTTTCAGAAGGCAACCACTGGATAACCCTCAGACCCACACGTGTGTGTGTGTGTGCATGTGTGTGGAGTATCAGTTCATTAGGCTTCAGAAAAACTGAATTTTTAAAATGTCTCTACTTTTGATACATATAAAGACCTTCAAGCCAGGCTATCCTAATTTTGTACCATGAGCTGTTATCTTTGTCTCGCAAAAACACTTTCCGGAGTGTCTGCATAAGAAAGGGAGACGTGCCTTGCTTCATGTCCTAAATTCCCTCAAGGTAAACCCATATAAGGAAAGGAATAGAGAGTTCTTTGTGAGCTTGCTTAGTGTATATGCAATTAAGGAAAGACCATAAATGGTATCCTAATAGGGCGATGTAGCCTAGGATAGGAGGGATTTTGCTGCAGTCTATGCATATGTAGCGCCTTAAGAGATAACAGAAATGTATATATGAAGGCGCCCCTCCCTTTTCTCAGGGCTCAGACTTTGGAACTGATTCCTCTGAATCAGCTTGCTGGCTAGCCAAGCAATAAACCTTTTGTTATTCTTCATTCACTGCGTGGAGTTTTCTTTCAGCCCAGACGCTGCTATTTTGCAACACTTTGTTAAGAATGTAATAATCTCAGAACGATCTACTGCTTCATAATAATCCAGTGAAAAGAGACAGGGCCTAGAGGTCAGACTTAGATCTTATGTGATAATGTATATTTCTCTCTTTTACTTATTTCCTTTCTTGGTTGTATAATCCTTATAATGAAGCCATAATTACTTTTGTTTATGATTATCTACCTTATGAGAAAATATAAAAAGACCACAGCACCACCCACATCCCATTGTGAGGGGAATACATTCCATCAAATGAAAGATTGGAAGAAAGAATAGTGAGGCAGAAGAAAAGTAAATTTATGTTGCTAATATGTTGGTGGTGCTTACCATATAATTTCCCTCCTTCCTACAGTGTTCATAATATAGTCTTATTTAGATTATGAAATAATAAAGTCCAAAATGTTAATGTGAAGTATGTTCCCCCTGGGTTCAATTACATACCATTACTTGTGGGATTCACCTCTGGGTTTACCTTACTTACTCCAGAAGGACCTTTAATACAAATGCAGCTTACGAAAAAGGGAAAGAAAATGAGAGCAAAATACTTACCTTCTTTATCTCAAGGACTAAGCAGGACTCTTCCGTTTACATGGAAGTGAACTAGATTTCAATTCATTTCACTGACCTTAAAAACAAACATCACCCTCTTAACACCAACTTTCCCGCTACAACTTCTTTGTGTTCTGGGTCTGTGATGTATTGTGGAGAGCATATTGTTATAAACCTCTCAGATCAACATTAGGAGAAGTACCAGCAGGTAAGCATTTTAGCAAAAAGGGGATGACCATGCTTTGACTTCTCAGTAGTATTCATACTGTTTCCAACACTTGGCCTGATAAAGAATCAGAGACATAGCTATTCAGGGCTTTGGGAGTAAGTGAGGTTATTATCTGCTCACTATTTTGGGAAATGAGCCACTTATATATATATATATTTTAAAAAATATTTATTAAAGTTTCAAAAAGTTACAAAAAAAGAAAACAGAAAATACAAAATGTTGTTGTTGTTTAGTCGTTTAGTCGTGTCCGACTCTTCGTGACCCCATGGACCAGAGAACGCCAGGCACCTCTGTCCTCCACTGCCTCCCGCAGTTTGGTCAAACTCATGCTGGTAACCTCAAAAACACTATCCAACCATCTCGTCCTCTGCCATCCCCTTCTCCTTGTGCCCTCCATCTTTCCCAACATCAGGGTCTTCTCCAGGGAGTCTTCTCTTCTCATGAGGTGGCCAAAGTACTGGAGCCTCAGCTTCACAATCTGTCCTTCCAGTGAGCACTCAGGGTTGATTTCCTTCAGTATGGAGAGGTTTGTTCTTATTGCAGTCCATGGGACTCTCAAGAGTCTCCTCCAGCACAATAATTCAAAAGCATCAATTCTTCAGCAATCTGCCTTCTTTATGGTCCAGCTCTCACTTCCATACATCACTACTGGGAAAACCATAGCTTTTACTATACGGACCTTTGTTGCAAGGTCATGTCTCTACTTTTTAAGATGCTGTCTAGGCCTGTCATTGCCCTTCTTCCAAGAAGCAGGCGTCTTTTAATTTCGTGGCTGCTGTCACCATCTGCAGTGATCATGGAGCCTAAGAAAGTAAAATCTCTCACTGCCTCCATTTCTTCTCCTTCTATTTGCCAGGAGGTGATGGGACCAGTGGCCATGATCTTCATTTTTTGGATGTTGAGCTTCAGACCATATTTTGCGCTCTCCTCTTTCACCCTCAATAAAAGGTTCTTTAATTCCTCCTCACTTTCTGCCATCAATCTTGTGTCATCTGCATATCTGAGGTTGTTGATATTTCTTCCGGCAATCTTAATTCTGGCTTCGGATTCATCCAGCCCAGCCTTTCGCATGATGAATTCTGCATGTAAGTTAAATAAGCAGGGAGACAATATACAGCCTTGTCGTACTCCTTTCCCAATTTTGAACCAATCAGTTGTTCCATATCCAGTTCTAACTGTAGCTTCTTGTCCCACATAGAGATTTCTCAGGAGACAGATGAGGTGATCAGGCACTCCCATTTCTTTAAGAACTTGCCATAGTTTGCCGTGGTCGACACAGTCAAAGGCTTTTGCATAGTCAATGAAGCAGAAGTAGATGTCTAGCTTTCTCCATAATCCAGCACATGTTTGCAATTTGGTCTCTGGTTCCTCTGCCTCTTCTAAATCCAGCTTGCACTTCTGGGAGTTCTCGGTCCACATACTGCTTGAGCCTTCCTTGTAGAATTTTAAACATAACCTTGCTAGCGTGTGAAATGAGTGAAATTGTGCGGTAGTTGGAGCATTCTTTGGCACTGACCTTCTTTGGGATTGGGATGTAGACTGATCTTCTCCAATCTTCTGGCCACTGCTGAGTTTTCAAAACTTGCTGGCATATTGAGTATAGCACCTTAACAGCATCATCTTTTAAAATTTTAAATAGTTCAGCTGGAATACCATCACTTCCACTGGCCTTGTTATTTGCAGTGCTTTCTAAGGCCCATTTGACTTCACTTTCCAACACTTGGCCTGATAAAGAATCAGAGACATAGCTATTCAGGGCTTTGGGAGTAAGTGAGCTTATTATCTGCATGTAAATGCTACATCTGTAGTTCAGATTCAGTAGCTCTATAGCAGGGACAGGGAACACTTGGCCCTCCAGATGCCGCTAAACTACAATACCCATCAGCCCCAGCAAGTCAAGCTGGTTTGTGCGACTACCTACAATTGAGATGGCAATCCTATCTCAATTCTTCTTTCTTTATTTTCTTGATTACCTGACTAAAGAGAACTGAAAGGTTGGGAGAAATTTGTGTTAAAATTTTATTTTGGGAAATGAGCCACTTATACATAAGACTATAAGTTTACAACTTCTGACTGCCAGTGGAGGCAAAGCATTTTCACAGTGGGTGGTTTGTTTGCTTGTTTTTGTCCTTTAAACACATGCTCAGATATTTGTCGATGACTTTATGACTTCCACAAGAATTCTTTTTTTATTTATTTTCTTGGACAGGGTATCTACTGAAGAAGGAATGGATATCTGCGTGTTCCAGATAACCTTTTTGATTTCTTAGGTGTGCATTAATGTGGGTTTTGAATTTCAGAATTTTTTTATTTAGTAGTAGTCATAGCAGTCATAGTTATCATCTTGCCTTCTATGAAAGTTTCTCAGGACAATATACCATAAAAACAGCACAATAAAATTGAAAAACAACACACAGCAGATATCTTCAAAACTGAAAGCAAAGCAAAATAGGCACCCATGGTCCATACATTTGTCTTGGCTAGGTCTTCTGTCTTGGATAGAGCAGGTTTTTTAGGGATGACCAAAACTGCATACCTCCCACTGTGACATATTTCTAAACACTTCATTCTTTTCACCCTGCAGGAAAATGTTATGGCTGCTGAAAATGAGACTGTGGTGACTGACTTCATCTTGATTGGATTATCCGAATACCCCAGAGCTCAGGCTGTATGCTTTTGGTTCCTCTTGATTGTCTACCTCATTAGTGTGCTTGGCAATGGACTTATTATCCTGCTGAGTATAAAGGATCCCGACCTTCATACTCCCATGTATTTCTTTCTTTGTGTCCTCTCATCACTTGACCTTATCCTTACTAACAATGTACTTCCAAATACCTTGGTCAACTGCTTCATTTACTTGCCCACAATTTCCTTCTCCGGATGCCTGACGCAAATGTACATTGGTTTGTTAGTTGTCGCAACAGAATGTATCATCCTGGCCATCATGGCATATGACCGCTTGGTGGCTATCTGCCAACCCTTATACTACATGCAGATCATGAGCTGGAGAGTTTGCATGGCCCTGGTGGCTGTCCCTGTAACACTTTGCTTCCTCTACACCGTAGCCACAGCCCTGTTGCGGCCTACTGACTTCTGTGGCCGACACATCATCAACCATTTTGCATGTGAGTTACAGTCATTCCTCAAACTGGCTTGCTCAGATACACATATCAGTGAGTTATTTATGCAAATTACCAGCCTTTTTCTCCTAATACCACCGTTTGGTTTCATAGTTGTGACATATGGGCGCATAGTCCTGGCTGTACTGCGCATCCGTTCAGCACAGGGTCGCAAGAAAGCCTTTTCCACCTGCAGCTCTCACCTTGTTGTCGTCAGTGTCTTCTATGGCACAATCATGGTCATGTACTTGAGCCCACAAGGGAAATCGGTTTCTGAAAAGGACAAGCTCATATCTCTAATGTATGGAGCTTTGACACCTATGCTCAACCCTTTGATCTACAGCCTGAGAAACAAGGATGTGAAGGGTGCCTTTTGGAAACTGGTTGGAAGGAAAATATCAGAATAAGTATCAAAACATGATGATAAGGCCATAGCTTTCAATTGCTTTTATTAGCATGGGTCTGATCTGAAGATACTCGAGGGAAAATGATGTCCTTCACCCATATTTTTTGTTAATGACATTTAACCAGCCCCTGTTCCATTATAGCTCTCAGTTCTGTTAACCAGTTTCCCTCCCAGAGATTCATGTCCCCTAGAAGTGCCCCCCCCCCACATCTACATCCAGAATTGAAGGAAACTGCAGCAAGCGGTGACAGCTCTGGACCTGACTTAATTTGAAACCTTTTCCAAATCATATAAATGTTTGGAGTGACAGAGTTTCATTAAAAAACTGTATGTTCTCTCCTATATTTATGGCATAGGGATTTTTTTATTTCAGCAGGTGAACCTTTTTTTTGTTGTTGTTGTTGACAGCAAATTTTGCAAACTATTTTTTTATATTCTGAGCATGGCTGTGTTGTAATAGCATTATATGTTAGGAAATATCAAACCACCTGATATTTGTTGACAGAATGCTTTTGATGTAATTCTGAGTTTCCTGCATGCCCATAAAAAACTTAGATATTCCTATTTTTCATTCATTTGTCACTCATTGTCAGGGGAGTGCCATTGGGACAGGGGAGGGAGGCAGGGGGATACAGAGAGCCTCCGAGGCTTCTGAGGAGCAGCTCCTTGTCCAACGGTGGGGAAAGTCACACCTCCAGTGCAGCAGAGGGGAAGGGGGAAGCCAACTGAGAGCCCAAGCGCCTCACCTAGCCTGGCCAGCCGGGAAACAGGCACGCCCTTTTGTCGCCCAGTTTGAGCACAGGGGTGAAGTGTAAGGAGGGGAGGCAGAGTTTGGGGTGTCTAAGTATTTATGCTGGGGGAGAAACCAGAAGGGGCCACTCCCGGAATCTGCAAGTGACTAAGACGGACATGAACTTTGGGGTTCTGCACTGTAAATAGTTGCACAAATAAAAACCTGCAAAAGACAGGTTGGAGTCCTGCCTGGTTACTCGTGAGCAACCACATCACCACCTGACACTCCTGTTTAATATAATAGTGTTAGAAACAGAATATCTGTATTTTTTATAAAAGAGCTTCTTCCTGCCCCTGAGAAATTTAAACTTTCCCAGTTTGATAGATCTATTTTTATTTCTCTAATTGATTTGGAATGATTGACTTGACTTAGATCTTCCAAATCTCCAGATTCTCAGATATCCAGCTGGGGTCTCCTTTAATCTACACTTTCTGTTTCCCATGTGTGTTACAAAGTTAACTGGCCGGCGCTGTCCACCACCAGTCACATCAGGCCCCCAGGGAACAGTGGGCAGTGCCCACTTAGCCAATCGGAGGCAGGGGCTTGGGGGTTGCAAGCAGCCTGCCCCTACCCTACTTAAGAGGGCGGCCAGGTGTGAGGATCGTTGTGGGATTTTTCCACTCACCCACCTAGTCTTTAAGGGCCCGTCCATGGGGGGGGGGGGAGTGAGCACGTTGCCTATGAGCCTTGCTATGGTTTATTCAGTCGCCATATCCAGGGCCAAGGGAATTTTCTCCTGCAAGCAAATAGGCCAGCTTGCAGGTTTTTGCCTACCTCACATCAGCTTTCACAACTTTGGCAAATAAGGCATTGGTCTGGATACTTAATCACAGGGGTCCTGTGAGAGGGGTCCAGGAGGGGTGACTCTGTCCGAGAGTCCACTGGGGGACCAATGAACCAAAACACCCCTCCCAATGGCAGCCTGTGCAGGGTTGGGGCATCCAATCCATGTTGGGGGATGACTCCCCAGCATAAGTTCCACCCCACCAGGTTCCCCATCAGGAATCCATGTCTCTCCTTGAGGCCATGACACTAGTTTGGATGATAAGTTCAATACCTTTTTCTGTTTAGTGCTGATAGATTGTAGTGTTAGCACACTTAATAGGCACAACTCAGACAGTAGATCTGATTCATGTTCAAAAGGTACAGTGGTACCTCAGGTTACAGACGCTTCAGGTTACAGACTCCGCTAACCCAGAAATAGTGCTTCAAGTTAAGAACTTTGCTTCAGGATGAGAACAGAAATCGTGCTCTGGAGGTGCAGCAGCAGCACGAGGCCCCATTAGCTAAAGTGGTGCTTCAGGTTAAGAACAGTTTCAGGTTAAGTACGGACCTCCAGAAAGAATTAAGTACTTAACCCGAGGTACCACTGTATTGGCTTGTCCACGGGAGGTGAATCAACAAGGCTCCATGGTAACATAGTGGCTTCAATGTTCTCTTCTTGAGTTGCCCTCACCTCTTGAGTTGCCCACTACTCTGCCAGGAGTCTTCTTCTTTGGCGATCCCTCATAGCCGAGTAAGATTGTCTTCCATAAACATGGTTTTAACAATGAGTCCATAAGTGATTGTTGAGGCCAGTTCTGGATCCACACGTCCTTCCACAGTGGGGACCTTGGTTTCCTGGTGGGAGTTCCTCTTGGCACAGTTCTCCCTTGCGTCCTGAGTTTGAGCATCTCCAAAGCCCATGACACCTTTGGTGAAGGCTGTTCTCCAATTGGAGCGCTCACAGGCCAGTGTTTCCCAAGATTGATAATTTTGGCATCACTAAAGTCTGCTGGGATCGCTTCTCTTTCCCAGATTTTTTCGATTAACTTGTGAAGTTGTTGTGCAAGTTTGATTCCACCCACTTTGAAGATTTTAGCAGGTATCCCATCAGGTCCACTGGCTTTGTTGTTTTTCATTTGGTTAATAGCTGTACACAACTCTCCTAGATTTGGAGATACTGCAAGCTCGTCTCTAATTTGTTTTTGTGGAATTTGTGAGAGGACTTCAGCAGCTACGGGGGAGATGCAGTTAAGGAGATGTTGGTAGTGTTCTTTCCAGAGCAGTGCAATAGCTTCTTTATCTTTTAGAAGTGTGGTACTATCTGCTGTCTTTGTCCATGGAGTTTTCTTGGCAGGGATACTGGAGTGGCTTGCCGGTTCCTCCTCCAGGTGGATCACGTTTGGTCAAAACTCTCCACTATGATCTGTTCATCTTGGGTGCCCTGCTCGGCATAGTTCATAGCTTCTCTGAAAATCTTCAAGCCCCTTCGCCACGGCAAGGCAGTGATCCATGAAGGGGAACCTGGAATGTAAGAACCATGAACCTGGGTAAGTTGGATGTGGTCAAAAATGAGATGGCAAGAATAAATATTGACATCCTGGGCATCACTGAACTAAAATGGACGGGAATGGACGAATTCAGTTCGGATGATGGTCATCCGTGGGCAAGAAACTGTGGGCAAGAAACCCGCAAAAGAAATGGAGTGGCCCTCATAGTCAACAAAAGAGTTGCGAAAGCAGTACTGTGATGCAATCTCAAAAATGATAGAATGATCTCGATAGGAATCCAAGGCAGACCTTTTAACATAACAGTAATCCAAGTTTATGCACCAACTACTGGTGCGGAAGAAACTGAAATTGACCAATTCTATGAAGACTTACAACACCTTATAGAAGTGACACCATAGAAGGATGTTCTTCTCATTATAGGGGATTGGAATGCTAAAGTAGGGAACCAAGAGATAAAAGGAACAACTGGCAAGTTTGGCCTTGGAGAGCAAAATGAAGCAGGGCAAAGGCTAATAGAGTTCTGTCAAGAGAACAAGCTGGTCATCACAAACATACTTTTCCAACAACACAAGAGACGACTCTACACGTGGACATCACCAGATGGGCAGCATCGAAATCAGATTGATTATATTCTCTGCAGCCAAAGATGGAGAAGCTCGATACAGTCAGCAAAAACAAGACCTGGAGCTGACTGTGGCTCAGATCATCAGCTTCTTATAGCAAAATTCAAGCTTAAACTGAAGAAAGTAGGAAAAACCACTGGGCCGGTAAGATACAATCTAAATCAAATCCCTTATGAATACACAGAAATGGGAGTGCCTGATCACCTCATCTGTCTCCTGAGAAATCTCTATGTGGGACAAGAAGCTACAGTTAGAACTGGATATGGAACAACTGATTGGTTCAAAATTGGGAAAGGAGTACGACAAGGCTGTATATTGTCTCCCTGCTTATTTAACTTACATGCAGAATTCATCATGCGAAAGGCTGGGCTGGATGAATCCGAAGCCAGAATTAAGATTGCCGGAAGAAATATCAACAACCTCAGATATGCAGATGACACAACCTTGATGGCAGAAAGTGAGGAGGAATTAAAGAACCTTTTATTGAGGGTGAAAGAGGAGAGCGCAAAATATGGTCTGAAGCTCAACATCCAAAAAATGAAGATCATGGCCACTGGTCCCATCACCTCCTGGCAAATAGAAGGGGAAGAAATGGAGGTAGTGAGAGATTTTACTTTCTTGGGCTCAATGATCACTGCAGATGGTGACAGCAGCCACGAAATTAAAAGACGCCTGCTTCTTGGAAGAAGGGCAATGACAGGCCTAGACAGCATCTTAAAAAGTAGAGACATCACCTTGCCAACAAAGGTCCGTATAGTAAAAGCTATGGTTTTCCCAGTAGTGATGTATGGAAGTGAGAGCTGGACCATAAAGAAGGCAGATTGCTGAAGAATTGATGCTTTTGAATTATTGTGCTGGAGGAGACTCTTGAGAGTCCCATGGACTGCAATAAGAACAAACCGATCCATTCTGAAGGAAATCAGCCCTGAGTGCTCACTGGAAGGACAGATCATGAAGCTGAGGCTCCAATACTTTGGCCACCTCATGAGAAGAGAAGACTCCCTGGAAAAGACCCTGATGTTGGGAAAGATGGAGGGCACAAGGAGAAGGGGACGACAGAGGACGAGATGGTTGGATAGTGTCTTTGAAGCTACAAACATGAGTCTGACCAAACTGCGGGAGGCAATGGAAGACAGA